>NW_027656160.1:0-150308 GCF_964235325.1 Thermobia domestica
GTTAACATTTACTGCAATCTACTATGGTTTTTATCATATCACTTGAAAGCGAAAAAGTAAAAATTATCTAAGTAACAAAGTTTATTGCGTTCCGGGGTGACCGCAGCGAAGCGGGGTGAACGCTGCTAGTCATTTACTAATTTATTTTAAACAAAACATTCGATTTCTCAAACATTAAAGTTAATACTTATTCATTACTTAATATTATGCGATATTAACAATATTACTAATATGGCGGCTACAAATACAGATAAGAAGATTTCTATTGTATACATGTACTTTAATATTAAATGATTATAACGTTGCCATCTCTGAGAAATAAAATTACCAGCACCTGCTCATATTCCTCAAAGCAAATGAAGAATAATTGTAATTAAAACCTTGAAATATATGATTGAGCCTGCCAAAAATACCGGTCAGTTGACAACACTTACGACATTTAGAACGTGTGAGACAATGTCGACGACAAAATACCCTCCACTATAACAAGGATTTATGTTAGGCCTATTATTATAAGTTGTACACTATAGGATAGATCCTAAGAAATTTCTTACGATTTTTTCTAAAGTCAAAATCTCAACGTGCATGGCATCAGATAGCATATCATTTCTTATGTTCTGAACGATGCTATCATATTTCTCCTGTTTAGAACACGCTATATTTCGGAAAGAAAATTCGTAAGATTTCGATTTAAGTAACATCAGGTAAGAGAAAATGAATAAAAATTTGTCTTCTACCCGCCAGCCTTACGCGGGCGAAAGAGCAAAAATACTCAACAAAATGAAGAATGGTGCAGGGACTGAGTATATATGTTTTGCTAATTTATCTTCTGATTTTATTGGTTTTTTTTAGAGGTGTGCAATATAACAATATAGCGCCTGGTATCAACATTAGTAGGATGTGCAGTATATATGGCATAAGAGGGTAGGATTTTTCAGGGATATGTCGTAACATTTTTCCTTAGCCCTTAACGGTTCACTACCTCTTCTGACTGCTTCCGGCACTGCTTACAAAACAACATATCCACAGACTATTTCTCGCATAACATTCACCAGAGTTGTCACTCGGGGGCAATAACTGCTCTACCTTCGCGGAAAGTATGTACACAAATATCCACAACGAACAATACGTGAAAATAATACTCTTCAAACGCAGTAGGCAAGATCACAAAATGTGTAGCCAAATGGTCACGAAAACTCGTTAAGGGTATAAATCCTAAGATATTTGGATTCATAGTGTATAGCTGACTTAACAATTTCACATGTATAGGGAACAGGAATTTATGCCTTATATTAAACTCGTATGTTATTTGAATTATGCTCGCGGTTTAAGATGTCTCACTATGGCTCTGAAATTATAAGGACTGTTTAGTTTAAAAATGGAAATTGCGTCGGACTACTTATATCATAGATCACTTGATTTCCTGAAAGAAGTGATCACACTTTCTAACATACTCCTCACTTTAGTCATTTTGTTCAATCGCAAAATATTGCTTAATGTTTTTCTATATTCTTCGCTAGTAAAGTTATAAAGGATAAAATTCGAGGCACTGTTTATGTAAATAAGCAAATTTACAAAATTTGAGAAGTCATAACATTTTGTAATTTGAGGTTGCGTCAAAACTGCAAGAAATATGATACCAATAACTAAATGTGTCACGAAGTATACCATTACGATCAACGTCAGGGTAAAAGTCAGCTTTGCAGATTTCTCATCAGAACCGCTGCTCATTGTTTGTTGAGTTAAATTTTGTCGTCTTTGTTTAGCTCTTCTGAGAGCCACAATCAGCAAAAAACAGAGAACAGTGACAAGTACAACAGGGACTGTTTTATTAAATGTTATTATAATTTTATACGTAAGTATGAGTTTAGCATTGTAAGCGAATCGTGTTGGGGATACGAAGTAAGGGTTATCAGGATCATAAAATGTATGATTCTCTGGAACACCACCCACAGCATATAACATCATATGAGGTATAGTCATGATCACAGATGATATATATATAGTTATCACACCGATATAAGCTTTTCTTACTGAACACCACACGTGGCTGCGTAAAGGATAGAAGACCACAAGATTACGCCAGATACCAATAAAAACAGTCAACCAAGTTGAAATTGTGTTAAATAACCACAAAGAATTCATCGTAACAATCACATAGACACCCCAACCAAATGTAAAAAGGTTTGTTTCTGAAAATCTGATAAAATAGGCCTCAATAGGTACCATTATGGTTAACAAAAGAAAGTCAGCAATTGCTAAGGCAGTAAGGATAACACTTGTGGAATTTCGCATGTTTCTTTGTGTAAGTACAATGATATTAATAATGTTTGACACTGAACCAAATATTAACACGGTTATATTTACGTATAAGTGATAGTTGTCGTTGTACGCACTGAGTATTTGTTGAAAGCCTTCAACACAACTATAATTTCGTTCAATATTGGTAGAATTCATTGTTGAATTTTTTCTGGTCTCCAAGCTCTTGTTTTCAATTTCTAGTAGGTAGTATTGTTTTTCCTCTTGTTCCGCTTATGAAATTATATGATTAAATTCACAAAATTCTCTTCTCCTCCAAGTTCTTCACTGACAAGAATTCTGAAGAGTTTTCTATCTACGTAACTATTTTCTTCACAGTAAACCAGATTCTGAAATCCGTGTTGAATTCACAACCTGAAAATAAAATTTATATTGAGCTCGTATTAATGCAAGGACGACAAAATATCAAGATTATATATAATATTAATAGTAAGGTTTATGAGTTTTGTAATTAGAACCAAATCCTTTAATATAAAGATATTCAAAGTCATTATTATTATGTCCTAGTAGCCGAGACAACTTGCAAACTGCTTGCTGTAAGCTTGCATTGGAAGGCGGCAAGTTTGCATTCAGTTTGATTGGAAAGCGTGCAAACATGCCACAAACTGGATTCCAATAACGAACTTACATGAAAGCAATCTTGGATTCAGTGTTCCATTCAAGCTTGACGCAAGCATTTTACGCTGGCTGCAAGTCAATAGGCAATGAACGGCCAGTGATGCTATGACGCTCTGCGAAGGATCTAAAGTATAGCTTGCAAGTACAACAAAAGGCAGATTGTATGAAAGCACACGTTGAAAGGACAAGCGTAGAAATCCGAAAGCCAAGCACACGTCAACTGGAGAAAAGCTTTCTTGCTACTGGGGGAGAGGAGTAAGATGATCAAACCTTTCAGAAGACAGTATTTCCACAGATGATTCAAAAGAAAACCCCCCAAAAGCCACTACAACATATTTGAAGAATATAGGAATTTATTTACTTTCACTTCAATTTAATACAAATCTGAAAATTAGAAGAAAATTTCCCAGCTCAATAGCCATAAGAGTAAATCCGTTAAATCTTCATTCGCTCATACTACTTCACAAGTAAATTTTATTGCCGCCGTGCAATGGGTGGCTTATGTTTGATTTGTACCGTACGTGTATAGAGGAAAGTATGAATAAATGCACGCATTGCGACGCCGAGCGTGCCTTAACAAACACGCATTGTACCCCAGAAGTGCATGAAGCGTTACCAACCGGATATGAATTTCTGCAAATTATTGAAGTATGGGAATTCGAACTTGTTTAATTTAAAGAGGATCATTTAGATAGTCTGTTCAAAGACTATGTGAATTCCTTCCTGAAAATGAAGCAGGAATCTTCAGGATTTAATACGTGGTGTAAGACTAAAGAAAATAAACAGAATTACATAGTAGATAATTATGCCCAGAAAGGCATAAGTTAACGGAAGATAACATTGAATCAAACCCTGGCCTGAGGTATATTTATAAAATATTCCTCAATTCACTTTATGGGAAATGGGGACAACGAACTGATTTGTCACAATCTGTAATTGTTGGTACTTAAGAAAAATTTTTGAGTTACCTATGGCACCACAATATAAGGTGCAAACTGTATTACCTATTCTAGAGCGACATATCGTTCTAACGTATGGAATGGAGAAACATTGTTAGGACATTGTTTGTAAGCAATTGACTTCGCAGGACGTGATAGAAGGAATGAAGGATGATAAAGGAGCGAAAAAGAATTAATCAATTGACAGACACTATTAAGGTGGTCAACTCAGTACCACATTGAGAACACAAACAAACCATGGAAGTTCTGGAATGTTGTCCTTGCCGCGTTCATTACCTCGTGGGCACATCTAAAACTTTACAAATTATTGATAGCTGTAAGGTTTGATCGTGTGTTGTACTCCGACACCGATAGTATTATGTATGTATATACAACGATGTGATGATAAACCTCCGCTTTCCTTGGGCTGTGGTCTTCAGAAATCTGTTTTGGTACTGAGTTGAGTACCTTAATAGTGTCTGTCAATTGATTAATTCTTTTTCGCTCTTTTATCATCCTTCATTCCTTCTATCACGTCTTGCGAAGTCAATTGCTTACAAACAATGTCCTAACAATGTTTCTTCATTCCTTTTTTTTTATTATTATTATGTGCAATAATTTAGCCTTCCTTCTAAATTTTTCTTTCAGTATACTTTTTATCACGTTCTTAGAATGAAATTGCTATCAAAGATGGCCTAACCACTTTCCATTCTGTTTCTAATTTCTCCAAGATGCTCTTTCTCTTCTCTGACTGTCCAGCCACCATAAAATGCAATTCTTTCTCAAACGATATCCTAACTGTTTTATTTTTCTCGTTTTAATTACTTCCAGTTTGTTCTCTTTTAGTTCTTCACTTCTATCATATTTCTATCATGTTCCTTAGAGTATAATTTGTTCTCAAAGGATTTCGTAACTAGTTTCATTTCCCTTTTTTCTTTTTAGCTATCCTCAATATGTTTGTTTCTTTTTCTTCATCTTTCTTCTACCATACAACCTATCATGTTGAAACGAAACGAGAAATTACTCGTGTTGTGCTCAAAGCTATTCCGGAGACTCTAGTGGGTTGCACTCCTTGCATACCGATTGTCACGACTCTATTTCTTCATAGCATACAAAAGCTATAAAATAATCGGCAGGACTTTTCTTAGCTGACTATATTTTTGATATCTGTCACATTGAAGGGAAGAAGCATCCTTCCGACATTATCAGCCGCTTAGAACAAAATAGTGAGGATACTACAGAACCCATGGACCGACATCAGGCGACCGAAGATCTCCATGCATACAGATCCAATTCTCTAGAGGAACCCATTCTTCGAATAGAATGCTCAGGATCTTTGAAGAACTTACGGGAAGAGCAGCGTAAGGATGACACATACGCTGATATATAATTGCAGTTTTGGAAGGGGGAGAACCGGCAAAAAGTTCTACCACGAGAGCAGCTAAGTATTTTAGATTAAAAGACAACATATTGTATCGTACACTAAAACATCCAGAACTAGGGCTACTTCATCTTTTGTGTATCACGAAAAGTTTGGCAGGGCCATGGTTCGAATCTATTCATAAGGACCCGTCAGCGCCCCATTTTGGGTTTTCAAAGACATACAAGACAGCCCTTAAGAAATGCTATATCCCGAATATGAAATCATACTTGGCATTTAGAATCAAGAACTGTAAGGAGTGTGAACTCTTGAAAAAACCGAGAAAGCCATAGGGAGAACTCCTTCATCACCCACCAGACCTCATAGGAGAAAGAAGGATGCTTGACGGTTTAGGACCATATCCACACGAAGAAGGGAAACCAAAATATGTTTTAGTCGCCATCGAAACAAGTACACGTTATATAGTGACGAAGGCTGTTAAAGGGATCACTGCAGACACAATTGAAGAGTTCTTATTGGAAGAAATAATACTGAAATTCGGCTCCTTTTGTTTCCTTCATCTGGACAACCACCCAGTCCACAGAGCAAAGAAACTTCAAAAATTAGCAGAAATATATAAGTTTGAATTTAAGTTCTGCCCTGCTTTTAATAACCAGGATATAGGATTAGTAGAGGTCATGAACAAAGCTATACAGAATTCTTTAAAATTTTTCGTCCAACAAAATCACGGAACATGGCCAAGACTGTTACCTCACATCACTTTTGGTTTAAACAGTTTCGTCCAATTGGAAACGAAGGAATCAAGCTTCTTTTTAATGTACGGATGCCAGCCTAGGACAATCAGCGATTGTCAATTACAGGCCGCTCCTCAGCTACAGCTTGAACGAGATCAACTGGTAAAACTTCGAGAAAAGACACGGCAAAACTTACTGAAGGCTCACGAACAACAAAAGAAGTATTTCGACTAAAAAACATAAACAACAAACTTTTCACACTGGAGATAAAGTACTCACTTACTCCCCCTTTCGAAGGGTGGGAGATTAATCACAATGGACCGATAGATACTGCGGACCGGCTACAATAATCTCGAAACTAAATAATAATCTCTATCGAGTCCGCATGCCTCATGATTTCAGAGAAACAGAACAGAATATTTCCATTGACAGGATTAAGTACCCGGCTATTTGAGACGATCGCAAAGCGTATTTATTGCTCATACGTACTCTTGGAATACGCTGACCATGTATTTAAATGTAGATGGCTAATCATAAACGCGAAAGCAATAAATTCGCTGAGAAAACGTCAGCTCGAGCGTATTTGGTGCGGGTAGGAACAATAGACCGCCTGCTATTTAAAAGATTTCAAAAGGAAGGGAAAAAAGGAAAGACGTGTTGCCAGGCGAAGGGATTGTAGCAAGAAACAGCTGCTTGGAAGATGGTTTGTGCAGATTATTGGAACTCTGCTATTATACACCTGGACCTAGCAAAAAGACCTGGAAACTCTGACTGGCTCACAGTATGATTTACACATCTGGTGAAAGTAAAATTACTGAATAGCCACTTTGGCCGCGTTCGCTACAGGGGGTAACGCTTTCTCAAGTAGCCTAAGTCTAAGCCATATCATGCCGCCGAAGAATATATATACAGGGATAATGATGACGAACACAACAGCTAGGGAGAAGATTAGAAGAGATAAGAGCGGAAAACAAGAATAACACGATTCCGGCAAAAAAGAAGAAGAAGAAGACAAACCATTGAATACCAGAAAAGAAGATATGAAATACGATAAGGTTAACAATTTGAAGTGACCACATCTAGTACGTACCATAGTCTTCACATTGCAATCGATCCCTTGTCTTTTTTCACTCTTATTATTCCTCACCTTCCTGCATTCTGTCACTTAAACAAGCATCCAGACACAATTTCCTACAATGAACAAAATTGCAAGCCAGCATTTTCTTTCCGTTTCGAGCGAACGAACTTCACAAAGCCAGCTACATCATTTTTTTCCTCTGTTCGCTTCTCCGCTGCGAATCATATAACTGTCGCTAATATATTGACCCACATATACAGAGTGTTCAGCAAATCAGGACTTTTGATTGGCAAACTTTTTTCCGGTGTGACTACTTTTATCAAAGTAATGACTTTCACCGTTCTGTAAGTGTGTTCTGTCATCTATTAACTACGACTAGTAAGAACCAGACCAATATTATAAACTTTTCTATAATAGCACTCTTTGACGCGCGAACTTCATAAAATCTACGACGGACATTACCATCAGTGACGTAGTTATAAATATTAACTGTTACCGCCAGAGCTTCGACAGCCTCTCCTTTGAGGGAGATGACGTAATATACGGATCCTGCTTAGATTAAGAAACTGTCAGTGCATCAACTTCAACTTTCATTTTAAACTTTATTTGTGTGATAGTTTCTCATACAGTGATATCAGTAACCAGTGCTTTTTACTTTGCATTTGTGTTTCAGTGTTTTAGTGCATTTCCACTAAGTGTTTTAGTGCAGTATACACAGTGACCAATTCACAGATTCCATACAGGCATCCAAAAACAACAAAAATTAACCCTGTGGCTTATTTTTTCTACGACCCGGGGGTGTAAGGTTCCGCATGTCTACACGTCATGCAATAACCACGTGTGAACTACATGTGTTAATCATAAATAAAAACAAACAGACGACGGTCCCGAAGAGGAGTCGCCTACCATCGCCAACAGTCGGAAGGACGAGGATCACCGAAGGAAGCCGACACTACAGGATAAAAGGGAACTGCACGCCTCGACCAGTATCAATCTCCACAGGTTGATCAAACCACATAAAGCCCTAAGGCGCCCGGCCATTGGGTTACCCTACCCTCTCACGACGCTTGGTCAATTGAGAGACACCTAATCCTAAAGCCCTAAGACGCACGGTCATTGGGTTCCTTCTCTCTCTCTCACGACGCCTGGTCAAAGAGAGTTACCTCACCTCAAAGCCCACGATGCTTGGTCATCGGGTTCCTACCACACTCTAACCTAAAGTATTTAAAGGAAACTATTATTGTACATACTTCTGTATTAGAGGAACTTTTTATAATAAAAAGGTGATGGGAAAAGTCCAAATCCCGAGTACTATATTGGCTCTACCCAAGAAATGTTACAATATAAATACTTTATTATTATTATTATTATTATTATTATTATTATTATTATTATTATTATTATTATTATTATTATTATTATTATTATTATTATTATTAACAATAATAGAGTAGAAGCAGGTGGTGTGTTAAGAAAGACCAAAATTTTGCTGTTCATGTTTTATTTTTTATTTTTATTTATTTATTTATTTATTTATTTATTTTTACAGACTTTCAACTACTATTGCCTTCCCAATACTCCCTCTACTCTTAATACATCGTTACAACTGTTTCTTCCAATATTTGAAAGTCTGCTGGAAACAACTTTTTTTCTGACGGCGTGCACAATTGTCGTCACATTTTTCTGAATTTCCTCTGTGGACTGAGTACGGCGTCGTGTCAAAGTGGTTTTAAGTTTAGAAAGTAGAAAATGGCCTGCCGGACTTAAGCAGAACGATGTGAGTGGGGTACAATGGAAGTGAGAGTTTCGCCAGATAATTTGTAAGTTTTTCACTCAAAATTTGGTGGTAAGGTTCTACACTTATAGACACGTCCTCAGCAATTTAACAAACAGTTAAACGTCAGTTTTCACTAACTTCAGTGCGCACATTCTCAGTATGTTGGGCGTTAATTGAAGTGGAAGACCGTCCAGTCCTTGGACTTTCGACAACCGAACTTCTGCCAACCGTATTAAAACGCTTAAACCTATCAACGACAGTACTGCATTCGGTTCATGTAGTCATCTTTTTATGCTTTGTTATGCATTTGGAATGTTTCTGTGAAGATTTCCCCAGTTTTACACAAAATTTCATACAGATACACTGGTCCTCCAACTTCTTCATTATTGCTTTTTCGCCAAACCCACGAACAGTTAATGTACGGCGTCACTCAATGTGTTCTGTACTCGACAACTAGCACATAGATCAGAACCCAATAAAAAGCTGGCGTTTACTAAGATATACAACTATGTGCACACATGTGCACCTCATATTTGTATTTGAATAATTTATGCGATTGGTTCAGAGTTCATTTCCATAACTGACTTACACAACATCGTGTCCGTGTTTTTTTCGGGGTACTCTTGTTTTCTCCAACTTACTCATTCCACTGATGATTCCATTATCATTCACTTGCTTTAATCATCGTCTTCTTTAGTCTAAAGGATATAATCGTGTGACGTTAACCCTTTATTGGACACTGTTGCTCTCAAGCAACATCGCATTCTATTGCGTTATCCGCACGAATTATAACTTCAGTGATCATTTAATTGGCATTATTAGGGTACTTTCATACAATATTCATATACATGATTTGCGGATCGCTTCTTTAGATACTGCTAATCTTCGTCAACAGGTCACAGTCAAAGTTAGTATTGTAGAAGCTTTACTATCTCCTACGTTCCGCGAAAGTTCTTTTCTTTTTATTTTTTTTATTTGTGGTTTCTTGTTCTGTAGGAAAATATTTCAACGAAACTGTTGCTAATTACTGAGAGTATTGTTATGAGATTTGGCCATAATAGAGCAATGCTGTTCAGTAGTTACACATAAGACCTATTTTATGTCAATGTTGGTTTGAAATAAATATCCTGTATTTTGTAACCAAAGCACAAAAATACTTTAAAAATTACGAAATTATGATCAGGAAGACATGGTTCAACCATAAAAGCTAACTAAATGTTTTAAATGTAATACTATCAATGCTTGCCAATTAAAGGGTTAAACTGAAATATTTCATTTTCATCTGACTTATAGTTAACAATTTAAGAGTTTAGAGGATAAGGGTGTTACGTTACATTTTTCGAAACGTATAATTCTGGCGGTTCAGACACGTGTTATATGTTAGTCATGCCACATTACATATCATTTAGTGAGTCCTCGTCCCAGTGAAGATATTTGGAACCGATGAAGGGTGTATGTTAACAGACATAGTTGTGAAAGTCAATTTTCCCCGAAATGAGCAGTTTGTTACATACTACCTTTATCCCCTAACCGCTTCAATTATATAAATCTCGTTACTGAAAAATAGAATGTGTCATGAAATATTACGGTTCTGGCAGATTGATTCTTAAAATTATAAATTATCACTTATATAACTTACATTAAATATTATCAATGAAACCCACCTAAATAAAAATAAGTCAATTTGCAAGTAGCTCCAAACGTGGTTGCTTACACACTTCGTAAGTTGCATGTAAAAGCAGATGTCATTCTTCACTACATACGTTCCCGTTACGTTAAGATTTATTCAGTAACCAATCAGATCGCTAAAAGGAAGCAATGAATGGAATTCTTCTTATGATGTATCCTGTACACATTTTATTCCTGAAGGCGAATATGATCTTTCACTAAAAAACATGCTCTTTGAGTACAAGCTGTCCTTCCTGCCAGTATCAGATGAGAGGCGTAGTAACATGATATCTATACTATGTTCTCCTTGTGGAAATTTAAAGATATACGTTCAGCTTTCTTTAGCTAGATGACGGTTTGATTTAACATCAAGCGGTTATCAGTCTCTGCATCTAGATTCAATGCAATACGACCCATGAGATATGATGAATTATCAGATATAGTTTCTTAATGCTGCGCATTTAGTGGAACAAAATATGAATGTGAATGTGAACTGTGAAGTCAACTGTCTCCATTAGATCGGAGAATTTGCAAATGAGATCAAATTTAAGTTTTATAGCTAAAAATTCGTAACTCAAACGAACCGTAACAAACATGTTAGAACTGGAATTTAGCTGGAAAGACCTAATTCGCACTTTCTGTCATATTGCTATACTGTGTCTGTAATATGTGGGACTTTTCGCAATAATAGTTTAGTACCCATTTCTTGATGGGTTCAATCTTCAGTGAAGTCCTGTCTTTATTAGTGTTGAATTCAGACTCAAAATACAGTAGCTATTTTGATCAAATAGACATTATTAAACTCAAAATTGAGCGTATTTTTTTCTAAATATACATTTCAACCTGGTTTACTCGTATTTTGCTTAAGCACTGCTTCTGTATTAGATGATCAGATTGAGAGTATAATTAATAAATATAAAAGTATTAAAAAGCTAATAATAATAATAATAATAATAATAATAATAATAATAATAATATTAATAATAATAATAATAATAATAATAATAATAATAATAACAATTTTAGTGCCGAGAACAGCTTTTGGCAAAAGTACAGCACGTGGTATCAGAGTATTACATTGCGATGAAATAATAATACTACTAAAATAATAATAAATAAGAAAACAATAAAAAAGGGTACTAATATAAAACACAATGTAGATAAAAGTCAGTGAAGCAGAAACAATTCCTTGTCAACGCAGTAAAAATTATCAAGTTCTCCATCTATCTAAAATAACAAGAAGCTAAGAATAGCAGTCATGAAGTTACATTTTGGCTTAATGTTTCTAAACGTCATTGGTTAAAAGCTATCAGTCAGATCGCATAAAACTTTCACATTGTTTAATACAGTATGAGCTTAAAGAATATGTCAATCTTTTTAAAATTTCAGATTTCCAATTCAGAGGAACTAAAATCATGGTATTCCTTATGCTATGATTTGGCACTTTAAAACCTATGTTTTGTAAACAATATTCACTGATATAAACGTTATCTAGTATTTTTTCCATGCATACTCTGTCGAATTTTTTCCGTCTATTCATAAGACTTTCCAAACCCCAATAATCAATCCAATATTCATACCTATGTGAGTAGTAGCTCATTTTCATCTTAAAACATAGCAGTCGAATAAGACATTTCTTCACAGATTCAATCCTGTTTGTCAAAGTTTTAGAAATGCTGTTTCAAATTGCCGAACCAAATTCTAATTTTGGTCTTACAAGTAATTTATATAGAAATATATACAGGCAACTGTTTAAAAATAAAACCTATTATCCTTCTGGCACCTTGTAGAATATAATTTATGTGATTAGAAAACTTTAACTGACTGTCAAATATAATACCTAGGTTTTTAATAATGCTTACTTTCTCTATTTGTACACCGTTGACCTCATATTTACTGACATAATATTGAGTTTTATTGGTGTATGTCATAAATTTTGTTTTCTTATCATTAATTTTTAGAAAATTGTTTCTACACCACGTGTTTACTACATTTAAGTCTTGTTGCAGTAAATAATTATCGAACTCATTGTTGACTAATTTGAACAACTTCATATCGTCAGCATATAGCAGAATTTTAGAGTATTTGATTTTTTCTGCAAGATTATTTAAAAATAACGAAAATAAGAGGGAGCTCAAGGGCGACCCTTGTGGTATTCCATTGTTTGCATAGCCTATACTAGAATGTTCAGGTCCAATTTTAACTTTGTATGTTTTGTTTGACAGATAGCTTTCAAATAAGCGAATGTACAAAGGTGACAAACCAATATTTGATAACTTGCTAATGAGATACTTATGACTGACAGAGTCAAAAACTTTTGATATTTCTATGTAGGCCTATATTACATCGACTTTCAATTTATTTTTCAGTGCGTTATAGCTAAAGTTTGTAAAATGAATTAGATTTGTTACAATTCACTTGCCCTCATAAAAACCATGTTGAGACTCATTTAAGATATTTCTTACATTAAAATATATGTGTTTATGTATAATTAGTTCAAATATCTTCGAGAATGCATTGACAAGAGTTATTGCCCTGTAGTTTCTAGCATTCTGTCTATCACCTGATTTATATACAGGAACAACATATACTTGCTTCCACATTGAAGGATATACACCTGCACGTAATGAAACGTTAAATATATTTGCTAAATTAGTTGAAAGTTCAGTTGCACAAGCTTTTATTACAAAATAAGGAATATTATCTGGATCTGGAGTAGTGTTCGGTTTAATTAGTTTAATTGCTTACATTACATCTAATTCAGTAACGGTAGGAATTCCGATTAGGGCACTATTACTAGCGATATTCTCAGGCAATACCCTTTGACCTACTCCTAAGTTAAAAGCTTCATCAAATACACTCTTGAATACTTTAACAATTTTGACAGTGTCTTGAATTAGCATACTATTACAATTTATTTGCTTTGATACTTGTTTACAGTCAGAATTTTTAAAAATGTTCCAAAAATATGAGCTGTTCTTATAAATACTATTTTCTAAGCCTGAATAATAAGATTGTTTTGCTTCAATGTATTTCTTTTTTTTTACAAGTTTCCTTAGGTCTGAATATATCTGATACCATACGTCATCATTTGTTCTTTTGGCTTTTACAAAATATTTAGTTCTTTTGTTCATTAGTGCTTTCAATTCTCGCGTCATAAATGGATCCTTATATTTTTATTTACAACCAATTGACTTCTTAGGTACATGCTCGTTAAATACATAATAAATTAAATTATAAATAAATGGTCAGTGGCTTCATTGACACTGTTACTGCAATTATTTATTAAGTTAATTTCCCTAATGCCCTTGTAAATACCTGGGAAATTTGCTTCTTTGAAATCATACGTATTGCACTGAGGAACTGGACCATATTTGCCACTGCCTATTATTTTCCACTCAACATAAATGGGGGATGGAAGCCATCGACTTTAGTCAGTGGTGGGATGTCAAAATGCATGAAACTGTTATATATATTTGTCAGCAACAAATTTAATATTCTTCCCGGATTACTATGATCATATGACTTGTTCTTCTGGTTTAAATTTAAAATATTGCTTAATTCAAATATTTTTTCTGTCTTTTTCTTCGAATAATAATTATCAGTTGTTATGTTACCAATGAAATCCAATCTATATCTCCTGCGTTAAAATCTCCTAAAGTAACTACATTAAAATCTTTCGTCAATATAAAAGAACATAGCCAATCACAGTAGGGAAATAAACTAAACATAAAATCAATGGGTTACTGTCAGGAATTAAATTTTTTCCTATAATAATGTCTAAGGATTCGTCAGGGGGATTAAGGATTTTATAAGAATATTCATTTTTTTTATTAAAAGTAAACACCCCCAGATTTAGACTTGTTTGTGAGGGTTAGATTTCTATCTTTTTGTATCACACTGTACTTTCTGGAGATTTGAGAAAGATAACAGTTTTCCTTTTTATACCACGTTTCTGTTATACAATAAAAATCACAGTTCTCTCAGTTTATTTCGTCTGTAAATTCTTTTTCTTTTGTGTTCAAACCATTAGAATTTCGGTAGTATAGTTGTAAATATCTCGTATCCATTGATTATGCATTAGTTACCTGCTGTTGCTCGCTTCCATTGTGATCACTTGCCGACGTGGGTACAGCTATTTCATCCTTCAAACGTTCCATGAACCTTGTAAACAATACTCCTTCGGGTCACATGTCTGAGTTGCATACAGTATCAAAATGTTTTTCATGTACACTAACGTAAAAGGATGAATAATTGTATTTTGTTTTTAATTTGGCATTCTTTACAACCTCAATATTCCCACTATCTTTAATAAATGCACTAAGTTCATCGTACGAAACACTAGGGTGAAATCGAGTCACAAACACTGCGGATACACGAGATATTCGTTTTTTTTTTGTTTACCTTTAATTTATCACTAGTACTACTTCCCTGCATTAGATTTGAGCTTCTTATAGGTTCGCGTGATTCATGGTTAATTACGATTCCTGGCTGCTTTGCTGGATTAATACGTCTGAAGCGTTGGCTTACAACATTCCATTCACTATTGTTTGCATTTTTTGTAACTCGCCCCGATGGCATGTGGTTCGCTTCGGAATAATAATAATAATAATAATAATAATAATAATAATAATAATAATAATAATAATAATAATAATAATTTTTGTTTAAATATATTAACTGGCTTGAAACAAAAAGCATTAAAAGACAATAATAAAAGTTCCAAATATCATGCGATAATAATAATAATTCTAAAACGCTTCAAAGCAAAAAATAATTTATTTTATTATTACCCAAGGCTTAAAAGTTATTTCCTAATATGAAGTTATTTTCATAGTAATTTTATGAAGTAATAAGATGTTTTGTTTGGCACTACTTCAGAAACTTTTCAACCCGCCTTACTTTGCTGAATTTCGGGTTGCAGAATATTTTAGGGTCGCTATGTAGTGTGTGACACAGGAATTATTTGAATTTTAACAAAGTTAAATTATTAATTTATTATTATTTTTCCAAAAGTTTAAATGTATAAACGTTTATTCGATCCTGTTTGAATAACTTATTCGATTAATGAAAACTACATCGAAATATGACGCATAGTTCTCGAGATAATCGCTTACAGCCATACATACATATAAACAAAAGGATACAAACATACAAACGTATAGGTCAAACTCAGAACCTTCTTTCTTTTAAATTGGTTAATAAAATGACTACTCGAAAAAAGTAGTCTAATTTGACAAGCCATTAAGTTAATTTCATTCTTATTTCGTTAATCATGCTAATGAGAAAGAAGTCTCAAGCTTTCTAAAATAATCAGAATTTTATTCGTTTAAACTTATTAAAATTTTAACTTTCACATCACTTTTTACATTTAACAGGAACCATGATTATTAACTTCTTTCTAAAAGATAGTTCCTTGTGAAATCAACTATGAGGGTTGTAATAAATAAGGTGCAACATAGTACAGGGTATCTTGTAGCAAATAAAGTTTTCAGCATGGGAATTAACTAGGAGTGTTTGGCAACGTAGTATCAGATACGTTGTAGCAAAAGAACGTCGAGTTTTCAGCATGGAAATACACTACATGTATTGTAATAAATAAAGTACTGCTAACATAGTATAAGATACGTTATAGCAAATGAAGGTCAAATTTTCAGCATGGAAATTAATTACAAACCCTTAAAAATTAAAGTAGTGCTAACATCGTTAGTCAAATTACAGGCTTTCAATATCTACACTGTCATACAATGTTTTTCAAATTTGCGGTAGCCGTCATTGCCGTTCGCAAGATGATGCACTGTCCTATAATATGTTGTAAGGATGGAACATCTGGAAGTCTGGATGTCCCAATATCTCGTGTCCATCAATTGGGTCTAAGTCACTGTCACATACAACACCTTTGGAATTGCTCGTTCAGGATATGTCACACACTTAGATGACTAATTTTAATTTCTACACACCTCTTGGGTTTTCATTGCAAAAATGCTGTTGATATTTTTATTGTTTTTTATAGGGCACTTCAGACAACGCTGATTACTTCAACCCTTGGAAGACCACAATTACTCCCTTTACTTCCGTGCACCTCGACAACGATTCTATTTTCAGACCCTTTGCTCCCACAGTCGTGTGTACTACCTGCCGTCAGTCTTATTATTACTTTGATTAAAACCCTCAGATGTACTTTTTCTTAAAACAACAAAACAATTAACATTTTATTTTGTATTACATTAGGAACAATCGTTAATATTTTACTTTCGATTTTACCATCGTAAATATTTTACTTTCAATTTTGTATGTACATTAAGTTTCATTCATGTATGGAATTAAAATCAAACATTAACACAATCTCTTGGCGCATTTGCAATGAAATAAGATTACAACACATAGTGCTCAACATTTTATACAAGAAATAAAAACAGACAAAACATTTTAAGCAACATTTCCTCTGCCCCTTAGAAACACAAATCCAATTGTAATTTATCACGTCCACTCTCGTATTTGATTGCTCTTCCGAAATACACATTTGAGTTTCATCAACTATTCATTCACTTCTGTCTTTCCGTTCCACCACCACTTGCTCAAAGGGTAGAAAGGTTCAGTCAAGTTTTGGTAAGTGGAGAAATTCGTAAGTGTTATGGAACTGGACTGGTGGTAGTTGCGAAGTGACTAAAACCACTTGTCGACAATAGGGAAGATAGGATTGATGCCGACATAAGTATAATGCTTTTATGTTAAGAAATATGATCTCCCGGCCACATGCTTAATGCTACTCGATGTGGTTGCAGCGCTAATGCAACTAATATATATATATATATATATATATATATATATATAGTATGTACAGGTGTGGATCCATGGAGAGGGTATAGGGTCTATAGCCCCCTTTACGTCCGGGTATACACAGGATAAAATGACCATTAACCGTAGTTTACACTGGATAAAATGACATGCGTTTGTTTTATACTACATAAGAAAGCAAAATGTAGCTATTACGTGAAAACACGATTAGAACGCAATTTTAATGGATAATTTAGCGCATTACATATGAGAAAAGTAGCAGATTTCATCTCTTTCACCTGAGGCTGAAATTTTCACTGAATGAAATTGACATCTGCCAAAGCCAAATAGACCAAGTAATGTCAACAAAGCTAATGTATCTTCATGGATTTTGTTAGTTCGAAATTTCTCAAAATACATTTTCGTAAATATTAAAATGCCAACCTGAATGTATAATAGTATCTTAAACTAATAATATTTTAAGGAATTTTCGACGCAATTTTGTTTTAAGTATTGTTTGAATTGCTTTTTTAAAAATCTCATTACGTTTGATGTTTGTCGCACCGACAAGAACGAAGAAAAATTAAAATACTATCTTTTATTGTATTTTTTGTAAACTATCAATTTCGGGAAAGTCATACAGCTAATAAGTTTAAACAACAAGGAAGAAAAAGACGTGAATCACTACTGGTTTTTGTTTATACACCTCGAAGACCATACCAGATCAGTCAGTGTTATTCTAGATAGAAAAAAAAAAGAAGGAAACAATAGCATCAAATATATGTCGATTGAAACCCATTATTAAGACAATTCCATATTGTGCTACGAATAACCTACCATTAAGAGAACAATAAAATTATACGCTTCTTATATATGAGTACGGCTCTTTTCTATTTACAGAAAATCCAAGAAAACTTGAAAAAAAAAATGAAGGATCTGCATGTTTTATAGAACTTGGAATATTTCTGTGGAAAACCTGAATATCCTTAAATATTTCTAGCTCTACAAAACGTATCGATCCTACTTTTTTCTAGGTTTTCTAGGATTTTCTATAAATGGACAGGAGTCGTTTGAAACTGGACTACATATATATAGGAACAAGAGATAATTGTTCAGTTGGTAAAGAAGATGAATTCAGAAGCGCGTTAGCATTCAGATTTAATGCTGGGGACAAAATTCTGTAAGAGCATTTAGAAACAGTGGGGGAAAACTGTACTCTTGTAAGCAAAACTATTTAAAATGAAATAATATCTTGTACTGGTGAAATTAAACGTTTTTGAGTTATGAAAGATGTAAATAGATCCAAAATGTATTGGGTTATCTGTGAAGAAACAACTAATGTTAGTAATAAGTCACAAATGACTATATGTGAAGTATATTGATTTGACTGATTTTATAATCAAAGATGATTTTCTCAGATTCTTAGAACTGACGTCAAAAGCAGGTGAAACTGTTGAGAAAGTTGTAGTAGAGGAAGTGGAGAGGTTAGGTTTAAGTACGGTTTACCTTCGTGGTTAGGGCTCCGATCGTGGTGTTAATATGGCAGGAATATTTACGGTGTTCAAACTCGTATTTTAGCAGAAGAGCCATTCGAAGTTTACACCCCCCCTTCCTACACACACACTGTTTTATCCAGTCCTTATGTGTAGGTAAGTCATGCGAAGTTAAGCGCATTCAAAATGCTGTAACTGAGATTGGTAGTATATCAGCTATCCTTTTGAAAACACCAAAACATGCTAAAGCCTTAAAAACGCTTATTTCTGAGTCTGTTATTTCTAGTACAAAGAAAACCAAACTGAAAGCATTTCGTATGATACGTTAGGTAGGAAGACATGAATCAGTAAATATATTTGTAAAATTGTTTCCTCATATTGTAGCAAGAATTGAAACATCTTAGAAAATGAGTACAATGATAAAGTATCCAGCAGTGCTTCGAGCTACAGTGTTATGGTAAAATGTAGTGACTTTAGTTTTTTTACAATCATCTAAGTAAGAATCTGCAGTATCCAGAATTAGATCTATCGGGTGCAATTACCAGCATGAGAAATGTCCATCAAGTGTTCGAATAACAGAGAGAAAATGTTCATGTAGCATATTTAATTTGGTTTGTAAAAGAGTTGGTGATGTAAGGGAAGAAATCCAAGTTCTAAGGACCAGTGGTAGATGAAGAATCCGGAAACGTCAAGAAACCCTTAATAGAATTTCAAAATGACAATATTTATTCCTTTCCTTGATAATTTCATACAGCAGCTAAAAAGTAAATTCGATAATAGATTAGTACAAATCTTACCTCTTGAATGTCTGCAAATCGACACCGTTATAATCACTATACTGCGTTAATATATGACAAAAATTTACATGAATACTCAGATGAATTAGAGCTGCATGCTGAACTCACTTTGGGGAGGAAAATGTGAAACAAGGCAGAAAAGGAGAAGTAGGAGACATCTGATACTGTGGAAAATGCATTACAACACTGCGACGAATTATATTCTAATATGAGAATCATTCTACAACTATTTGCTGCCTTACCAGTTTCAACCGTTACGATTACTAAAGATATACATTAGTGATACAATGTCGAAAGAACGATTAAATCATCTTGCTTTATGAACTATTCATAAAGAAAGAAGGGTTGATGTATAAGAAGATATAAATAATTTTTCTAGAATGACATCCAGAAGAATAGAGTTAAGTAATTGGTCAGAAGAATGAACAATTTACTGTCAACTCACAACATTAACATCGAATTAATAGACAGCAAGTTTCCAGTATTGTATTTCAGTACTCGTTCAATTAGAAATGTAAGTCAGTGTACTTGTATTACTACAATATTTTAAATATTAATATTCTTTCATAATTAGAAGTATGTAATGTATAATTCTTTAGTACATATATGTGACACGTGAGGGTCTGTTTGTCTATTTAGTATGATCTTATTAACTTTCCGTAAACAATATGCAAGTGTGTTTATTTAGTATGCTGTTTGTTACCCTGTGCTCATGTAACCTTACCGAAGTAAGCATGGACAGTCGCATAGGGTAAGGTGATCCTAGTCGAGAAATCGCCCCACGTTATGTTTTATTAAATTTTGCAGCTAAAGCAGAGAGAAACAGACAAGTGTTCACGAAATTCTTCGGAGTATTCTATAGACCATATAACACAAAACTTTCTTTCACCAGAAAAATTAATTATTCGCCACATAAATATCAAACTGTTATAAATCGATTATTTCACTAAGTTTTTCATTCAGGTTAAATGATAAGCTCTTATGAATAGATATGTCTTTATAGGAACTATTCAAACAAATGTATGTACAATAACTTGACAAAACTGGAACAATTGAGTTTTTATCCACCACAAACGTGTGTATCAAATGCGACTTAACTCTTTCCATTTAACCGTGCAAAGAATCACGGAAAAGCTATTAAACTTCACAATGGTCTTCTTATTCAGCGTTAATAATTCGTAGCACAACCTTATGTATATTTAGTAATCCAACTCACATTCAACAAGCGGAGTGAAATAACACAACTTCATTACAAAATCTGCTCAACTCGTAACAATATAGTTTTACTCTTAGCAACCAATTCTACACTTGATATCATGTTCTACCCTTGATATCACCAACTTCAGTATGAAGCGGTGACTTACATATTTTCACATACCTGTTGGTTTGGTTCGTCAACTTACCACTTGGCGGCGCTGATTAGCTATTAACAAAAGAATACCTGAATTCGCAACTTTAATACATTTCATAATTATTATTTTTTATTTAAATAAAGTTACGACACGTAACATGTTCTTCTGTTTAGTTTGCTTCAATTTGTGTTGACAAAAGAGAAAACACTGTATATTAGCACTATATATACACAGGATGTTTCAAACCAACACCGACAACGTTTGGGAAGTGATTTCTGACAGTAAGATAAGGCCAAATGTATAGGCCAACCTGGGAGCATAAATACTTCCTTTCGGAGTTAAACGTTGCCGGAAAAAATTAAATTTGAAGGTCCATAGCTCCAAGACTATGGGATCTACCGTAGTCGGGTCAATTCTTCAATTAGGAACTAATATGTGCCCTTTCCAAAAATACATGTTTCAGAATCTTACAGTACTTACGCAACAATTTTTATAGAGGGAGTTTGACTACGGGTATATAATTTGAAGTACTCACCTACTACCTTTATAAAAATTGTTGCGAAAATATCTTAGGATTATGAAACATGAATATTTGGATAGGGCACATACTAGTTGCTAAGTAAAGTTCTGACTTGACTACGGTAGGTCACATAGTTCGGGAGCTATAGACTTGCAAATTTCATTTTTTCGTGGTTTCGGCAGTCTATAACTTCGAAAGGAAGTATTTGTGCACCGAAGATGGTCTATACTTTTTTGTCTTATTTTGGTGTCAGGAATCACCTCCCAAACGTTGTCGGGGTGGTTTTGAAACATCTTGTATATTCTGTACTAGCAAATGATAGCATAATAATTTATATAGTGTATAATAAATATATAAAGATACACAAACTCATTTTCCTTATCTGGAACAAGGAGGAATTACCACAAGCGTGTAAAAATTCAATAATTGTTCCAATTCACAAGAAAGGCGATAAAACTGATGTAATAATTATCTAGGCATCTCTCTTCTCTGAACATCCTATAAAATTCTCTCAAACATTCTATTAGCAAGATTCACCTCATACACAAATGGAATTTTTTTTATTGATTTTAGAAAAGCCTATAATTCACTTAGGAGGGAAACATTGTACGACATTCTTACAGAATTTGGAAGACCAAAAAAGCAGGTTAGATTAATTGAGATGTGTTTAAATGAATCTCGGAAGAAAAGTTGTTCAAGTGATAGAGCATTGGCTTCGCATTCTAGAGTTCGCGGAATCGATTTCCGCTGTGGGCGATTGTAGCTGGGTGTTTCCCGGGTTTTCCTCAGTACTACCAGGCAAATGCCGGGATGGTACCTATTAAACGGGCCCTGGCCGATGCCTTCCAAAATCATTTCCATTGTTATTGTTGTCGTTAGATATCCAGTACAAAATGGCCTCAGAGCTGTATCTGGTGATTGCTAAATAAATAAATAAATAGGTCCGAGTTGGAAAATTCCTGTCCACGAGCTTTCACATCGACAATGGCCTGAAACAAGGAGATGATTTTCTCAATTATTATTCAACTTTGTTCTCGAGTACGCTATAAGCAAAATCAACGATAGTAACCAGGAACAAGAACTGAATGGTATTCACCATATTATGGCATAAATATGATAGATGATAGGAGGAGATATAAGGAAATGTAGATTTCTTACAAGTACATGGGTTTAGAAGTAAACTCAGAGAAAACTAAATACTGCAATGTTTGCCGTGTTTGTAATATCTACTGCAAATTATTGATTCGTCAACATATGAAATAATACTTCCTACAAAGTGAATACTTTCAAATATCTTGGATCAACATTAACAGAGGAAAAACATATCCACGAAGAAATTAATTATCTACTGAAAGCATGGAATTTTTGTTATTATTGAGTTCAAAATATTTTGTCATCGCGAATTCTGTCGAAGAATGCGAAGCTTAAAATATAGAATTATGCCTGTTCTGCTGTATGATTGTGAAACATGGTCGCTTATTCAGAAGGAATAACGCAAAATTAAAGTATTTGAGAATAAAATCATGAGACAAGTAGTTTGACCCAAGAGGAACGGGAATGAGAAATGGCTGAAACTTTATAACGAGGAAGTTCATAGTTTGTACCGCTTACCATTGTTAGGGTCGTCAAGTCTAGGAAGTTCGGGTGGGCAGGTCATGGAGCCAAAATGAAAGAAAATAGGAACGCTTTAAAGTTTTGACTTGAAATCCAATCGGAAAACGTCCATTAGGTAGACCTACACGCAGATGGGAGGACAATATTAAGATGGATCTCGCAGAAATAGGAATACGAAGTAGAAACTGGATCCAGGTGGCTAAGGACAGAAGTCAACGGAGAGCTTTCATATATATATATATATATATATATATATATATATAGGTTGATATCCTTCGCACTCAAACACATTAGTGTTCAAAAATATTCTTTGAGATCACAAAATATGACGTTGCATTATCAGCCGGCATTCACAACTGATGTCCGTACAATTTGTTGAGAGCTTTTTAATATAAGTTCCCTTCAATTCAAAGAGAAGATGGTAATCTATTCCTGTTTCAAATTTCAAGCAACTGTATCCAGAATTGTATTCAAGAGTTTTACTCAACATTTTGGCCTATCCAATTATACTTGTCATCTTGAACTTTAAAATATACTCGTAAATAGTCCAAAAACTGTTTCTTTGATAAGAAAGTTCTAACACCGAAGCTAAATATAAAAGTTTCACACGAGAGGATATATACTCTCTTCCTAAGCTAATTTGACTTCTGCTGTTACCTGAATTTTGATCGCAAGTAACGATTGTTCATTTAACAATTTGCAAATTGAATTACAATAGATGACTCATAGACAAGGTGACCAGACGTCCCGTTTTAGCCGGGACAGTCCCTTATTTTCAACCAATGTCCCGTTTTATTCTGATTCACAAACGGGACGCCTAAATGTTCCGTTTTTAAGCAAACATGATCCAGGTGTCCCGTAATTATTATTCAAAATATAAATGGTCAATGCTAATTCTACACTTTTCAGTACCAACACTCATTGGGAGAGAGGCGGATCCAGAAGGGGGCGATCGTCACCCTCCAGAAGAGGAAACTTTTTTATTTTATATATATAAATAAAACCCATCCCAAAGTTTGGAGCCCTTAAAAGTAGTAGTATGACAACCCACCGCCCCCCAGAAATCGGTCCTGGATCCGCCCCTACATTGGGAAGGTTCAGCCGTGCTTAGAACTTCTGAATATTCAAATGAGAATTCAGTATTCTGTGGCTCAAGTGGGAATTGAGTGGGAATTCTGAGTGAAGTAGTTAAAAGTATTGTTGGATAGTACTTAAGTTAGAAACGCTGTGTTATTATTCTTACTTGTGTATTTTGTAAATTGAAACCCCCCCCCCTCTCCGTCGCCGATTCGTATGCGTCCCGTTTTTTAAAGTAAAAGTTCTGGTCACCTTGCTCATAGATGAATTGAATTTCTGATGGAATTTGTTCCACTTTCTAATATGTTTGTCACAAATTTAGTCATTTTGTTTAGGCAAAAGATATTATTTAATGTTCTCCTATATTCATGGCAAGTGAAATTATAAAGAATAAAATTCGAAGAACTGTTTATGTACATAAGCAGATTTACAATAAGACTAACGTCCAAACAGTACAGAGCTTGAGTTTCTATCAAATCTCCAAGAAATATGATACCAATAACTAAATGTGTCACAAAGTATACCATAACAATCAACGTTAAGGTTAAGGTTAACTTTGCAGATTTTCCATCATCGTCCATCGCAGAACTTTTCGTCATTGTTTGTTGACTTAGATTTCGGCGCCTTTGTCTAGCCTTTCTGAGGGCAACAATCAGCAACAAACAAAGAATAGTGACAAGTACAACAGGGACTGTTTTATTAAATATTACTATGATATCACTCATAAGTACGAGTTCAGCTTTGTAAGGGAATGCTCTTAGGGATACAAAATAAGAATCGTCAAGATCATAAAATGTATAATTTCCTGAATAACTTTCCACAGTAAACAACATCATTAAAGGTATATTCATTATGATAGATGAGAGATATATAATTATCACACCGATATAAGCTTTTCTTATTGTACACCACACGTGGCTGCGTAAAGGATAGAAGACCACAAGATTACGCCAGATACCAATAAAAACTGTCAACCAAGTTGAAATAGTGCTGAATAACCACTTAAAATTCACCGTAATAATCATATAAACAATCCAAGCAAATGTGTTATCTTCCGTGAATTTGCAAGAATATGCCTCGAAGGGAATCGTTATTGTTAGCAAAACAAAGTCAGCAATCGCTAAGGCAGTGAGGATGACAGTTGTGGAGTTTCGCATGTTTCTTTGTGTAAGTACAATGATATTAATAACATTTGATGCTGAACCAAATATTAAAAGAACCATGGCTACATATGTGTGATAGTTGTCGTTGTACACACTTAGTAAGTGCCTCAAACTTTCAAAACAAGTGTAGTTATGTTCCATATTGTTAGAATTCCTTGTTGAGCTCCTTTAAAATGTAATTTATATTACCTTTTAAATTTATTATCATTATTAAACGAAAAGAGAATATACATTTAAAAAGTCATTTCGAAAGTTTAGCACTGCATTTCGGAGGAATGCAGATTTCAGTATTCCGATAACTTATCGTTTTAAAACTTGTTGTAGGCAGTATCATTTTCAGAATGCACTTCTCAAATTCTGCGATGAAATTATTCTCATTCGGGTCCTTGAGAGCCAAGAATTCTGAGGAGTTTTAGAGCTGTACAGCTATTTTCTTCACAGTAATCCAAGCTTTGAAATCCATGTAAAATCACAACCTAAAAATAAAACCTAAATTAAGCTTATATTTATGTCTATATAACAAGGAAACTTAGAATTTAACACTGGATAATATTACTCATTATGAATGTTGCAGTTAAAATTTTCTAGAAAAGTAAAAACCCTTAGTGTGAAGATTTTCATAATGTTACCATGTAAACGTTTGCCGTCAGTTGATTGTCACTTACTGCTAGGATATAATTGTGGTCTTCGAAAAACCTATTTGTTTGATACTGAGTTGACTACTTTAATAGTATCTATGAATTAAATAATCCCACCTCCTTCGTTTTCCTTTTTCCATATCTTCTATAACGTCCTGCAAAATTCACTTTTTTGACGAATAATATTCTAACAATTTTTCCTTTACTCTTTCATAATATTTACAATATTTTAGACTTCCTTTAAAATTTTCCTTCCACTCTATCTTCTATCATGTCCCTCATAATTTCCTATTAAACAATGATCTTACGAATTTCCTTCTCTCTTTTTAATAGTAGGGATGTTAACATAAAAGTTATGCACTTCTGGGAAAAAAGGTTAAGCTTTCAGGAATACTTGTTTACAGCCAGCAGAAGAAATCTAGAGGTTCGGCCCAAAGCTTCTGTCCGCCATATTGGAAAATGGCCGCCATCTTGAAAAATAGGGCTTTTTTTTCCAGAATATCCAATTTAAGTAGAAACTGCTTCAACACTACTCATCCGAATTTCATTGTTGATATGTCATTCTTTTCAGAATAAAACAGGCTTTTAAATGCAATAAATCGCATGTCCGTATGATGTACAAGGAAAGGGAAATTTGGAGGAGGTCGGGCTTTTCTTTAAAAAAATATTGTTTTTGGAAACTTGAGCCCCCTAGAGCCGTCCCAGGTGAAAGTACGCAAACCAAATGTACCCTGAAATAATATAAAGGTGTTATGGTATCTCTTTGCCAAATAACATTGGAATATCCTATATAATGACATGAGAAAAAAATATTTCCTAATCCTGTTTGAAAGTAGGAAATTTACACTAACAGGGAAAATTGCGATCTAAAATTTCTGGATAAAATTAATAGTCCAACGAATTTCATGGCTAATACTTCATTTTTTTTTTCAATTTCTCAATTGGAATACTGTCCATACCCTGTGAGATATGGAAAAATTGAAATTTGGGGGAAATCGGGGAATACATCTGAAAACCTTTTTTGAAAAGGTTTCTTACTCCTGATCTTCAAGACGCCTCGAACTACAAGTCTATGCCTATTATCACCAAAGTGTAAGAAGAAGATTGGAACTACTTCGAAATAGGGTGAGACTGTTCTAAATTAGTTGCTAATCCTTGCTCTACAATATATTTCTTTAACCCTTAAAAGGAAACATTTTTTTACATACGGCATATGAAACATGGGTAAATTTTCACCCACGACTCATAAGTGTTACATTATTTAGTGCGGTGCCGCAAAATACCAGCACCAGGGCGAGAGTATACGACAGCGCCCCGGTACATATGAGTAACGTCGGCAGACCTTCTGCGAAGCGCCAACATGATTAGCGCGAAGTGTAAAAAAAATCAAAAATAAAACCTGCTTTTGCATGATTTTTGAGGACTTTTTCCTTCCATTTTATATTTGTGCACATTCATTTTCCTAAAGTGAGTAACCTTTTTCCTCTCTCTTTTTTGCTTTACTTCTTTTTTTATCTTTCTCCCGAATTTTGGGTCCCCTTACTTTGATGCCGGGGACCATCGCCCCCTCACCCCTCCTCCGCGGCACGGCACCGACATTATTACTGTATATTTTGAATTATTTTCTCGAGAATTTATGAAGTAATTAAGAATATATTTTCACTTAAAGATTCAAGAAAAATGGTAAAAATTAAATACACAAATCTAAAAGATTTGTACTTATATATTTGAGGTATTAAATTTTACAGCTGAATAAAAGTTGAAAAATATATTTTGTAGAAAAATGCTAATGCTTACCAACAAAGAACTTTATTTATTGTTCACCTCGAAGCTGGTAAGAAAACATCTACAAAATCTTAATTAATGGGTGCATTTTTTGTAAATAACATCCCGATGTTCTCCATAAATAATTCAGTGTAGAAAGTCACGTGAAAGGAAACATGGAATTTTCAACCAACAATTACGTATACAGAGTAAACAGAGATCAGTATAAACAGGTTTGCACCACGATCATAAAGCTACTATTATGCTGTCAAAATGTCTTGAGCCGTGGCAAAAATGCGAACAACGTTCACACCCTCACACACCCACGCGTTGAGCCAATAAGGGTTCAGCTGTTGCTAAGCGAGAGAAAGCGAGTGGAAATCCTTCAACCGATAGCAGCACTTGCAACGGAAGACTAGGGATCAAGTCAATGTAGCATATCTATACCAAGGGAGAAACATAGCATGGAGAGCAAAGTTCAACGCAGTGTTGCCAGTCTGCAGCAAAAGAAATAACTTTTTTTTTACGTCCCACGGTTATGCCGGTTAGGCTAAAGGAGACGGTGATGATGAGAGATGAGTGAAAATGGTGGAATGAAGAAAGTGGAAGGAAACTGGAGAACCCCGAGAAAACCCACGAGCGCGGTGTTTGTCCACCACAAAGTTCACTTGGCGGGAGCTGGGATCGAACCCGGGACCCCAAGCACCAGAGGTGAACGCTCTACCACTGAGCCACCGCGCCCCCCCAGAAATAACTTTCATCTGAGTGAAATTTTACCTATGTTTCCTTTTAAGAGTTAACACCCTTATAGCTGCCATTCAATATCATCAGAATTATGTGTTTCATTTCAACCAAATTTCAATAAAATAAATCAAATCAGTCAAGTTATCCCGCACCTCGTGGGTGCCTCTCATAACGATCCCGACAGGAAACTTGTTGTCGTTACATTAGATAAGTCCTCCTTCCTTTCTGATTCTCAGTAGCAGTAGTATGTATTAAAATAAATTCCTCATTTATTTCTTACTCTCTATAACATTAGTATGTGCTGAGGCTCAGATCTTTGTTTGTGATCATCTATAACATTAGTGTGTACTTAGATAAAGATCTTCTTTGTTTCTGATCCTCTATAGCATTAGTGTGTACTTAGATAAAGACCTTCTTTGTTTCTGATCCTCTATAGCATTAGTGTGTACTTAGTCAAAGACCTTCTTTGTTTCTGATCCTCTATTGCATTAGTGTGTACTTAGATAAAGAACATCTTTGTTTCTGATCCTCTATAGCATTAGCATGTACTTAGTCAAAGACCTTCTTTGTTTCTGTTCCTCTATAGTATTAGTGTGTACTTAGATAAAGACCTTTTTTCTGATCCTCTATAGCATTAGCATGTACTTAGGCAAAGACCTTCTTTGTTTCTGATCCTCTATAGCATTAGTGTGTACTTAGATAAAGACCTTCTTTGTTTCTGATCCTCTATAGCATTAGTGTGTACTTAGATAAAGACCTTCTTCGTTTCTGATCCTCTATAGCATTAGCATGTACTTAGATAAAGACCTTGTTTGTGTCTGATCCTCTATAGCATTAGTGTGTACT
Source organism: Thermobia domestica (assembly GCF_964235325.1). Taxonomy (NCBI): domain Eukaryota; kingdom Metazoa; phylum Arthropoda; class Insecta; order Zygentoma; family Lepismatidae; genus Thermobia; species Thermobia domestica. Next base: position 29,299 of record NW_027656160.1, read on the forward strand.
TAGATAAAGACCTTCTTTGTTTTTATTCTCCATAGCATTAGCATGTACTTAGATAAAGACCTTCTTTATTTCCGATCCTCTACAACATTAGTGCGTACTTAGATAAAGACCCTCTTTGTTTCTGATCCTCTATAACATTAGTGCGTACTTAGATAAAGACCTTCTTCGTTTCTGATCCTCTATAGCATTAGTGTGTACTTCGACAAAGACTTTCTTTGTTTTTATTCTCCATAGCATTAGCATGTACTTAGATAAAGACCTTCTTTATTTCCGATCCTCTATAACATTAGTGCGTACTTAGGTAAATACCTTCTTTGTTTCTGATCCTCTATAACATTAGTGCGTACTTAGATCAAGATCTTCTTCCTTTCTGATCCTCTATAGCATTAGTGTGTACTTAGATAAAGACCTTCTTCGTTTCTGATCCTCTATAGCATTAGTGTACTTAGATAAAGACCTTCTTTGTTTCTGATCCTCTATAGCATTAGCATGTACTTAGGCAAAGACCTTCTTTGTTTCTGATCCTCTATAGCATTAGTATGTACTTAGATAAAGACCTTTTTTGTTTCTGATCCTGTATAACATTAGTGCGTACTTAAATAAAGACCTTCCTCGTTTCTGATCCTCTATAGCATTAGTGTGTACTTAGATAAAGACCTTCTTCGTTTCTGATCCTCTATAGCATTAGTGTACTTAGATAAAGACCTTCTTTATTTCCGATCCTCTATAACATTAGTGCGTACTTAGGTAAATACCTTCTTTGTTTCTGATCCTCTATAACATTAGTGCGTACTTAGATAAAGATCTTCTTCGTTTCTGATCCTCTATAGCATTAGTGTGTACTTAGATAAAGACCTTCTTCGTTTCTGATCCTCTATAGCATTAGTGTACTTAGATAAAGACCTTCTTTGTTTCTGATCCTCTATAGCATTAGCATGTACTTAGGCAAAGACCTTCCTTGTTTCTGATCCTCTATAGCATTAGCATGTACTTAGGCAAAGACCTTCTTTGTTTCTGATCCTCTATTGCATTAGTGTGTACTTAGATAAAGACCTTTTTTGTTTCTGATCCTGTATAACATTAGTGCGTACTTAGATAAAGACCTTCCTCGTTTCTGATTCTCTATAGCATTAGTGTGTACTGAGATAAAGACCTTCTTCGTTTCTGATCCTCTATAGCATTAGTGTGTACTTAGATAAACACCTTCTTTGTTTCTGATCCTCTATAGCATTAGCATGTACTTCGGCAAAGACCTTCTTTGTTTCTGATCCTCTATAACATTAGTGTGTACTTAGATAAAGACCTTCTTTGTTTCTGATCCTCTATAGCATTAGTATGTACTTAGATAAAGACCTTTTTTGTTACTGATCCTGTATAACATTAGTGCGTACTTAGATAAAGACCTTCTTCGTTTCTGATCCTCTATAGCATTAGTGTGTAAGTAGTATTGGCGATACTCTGCCTAACTCTTAATAATCCAATTTTGGGTCTCCATGGACCATAATGAATGAATTAGGGATGCTTTGGCCGGGATTACGTCACCTATTGAAATTTTGCTTATGCTTATTCAGGGGCCATGAACGCTGGTACGAATGAATCAGAGGTACCTTGGTCCTGCTATGACGTCATTGAATTGGGAGTATTGGATCAGAGGTCATGATGATTCTTTAAAATTACTAAAAATATGGTCTTGATGATTCATTACGTTATGAAATAGTACAGGTTTACGAAGGAATATGTTTTCGTTCCCTTTTATGGCATAAAATTTGGAGATTGTTATGCATGGACTAACACGGATGCAAATGAAATCTTTTAGTTTTACGTCCCACGCTTATGCCATTTAGGCTAAAGGAGATGGTGACGATAAGAAAGGAATGAAAGTGTGGGAGAAAATTGGAGCATAATGTTGCCCACCACAAAACTATTTTCGAGGTGTTTAAATCAGGGACCACATACAGCAGAGGTGAACGCTCTACCACTGAGCCACCGCACCTCTACTGGTATGAATGAATTAGAGGTAGTTGGTTCGATCTAATATGTTCGTTTGACGTCACTGAACAGGGATTTTTAGCTTGGAACTTATGATGGCTTGTTTCGTTTCCTTTTATGAGTATAAAATTTCCAAAACAAGGTTTGATTTCTTTCTTGATGACCTATTACATTATGAATTAGTAGACCTCAGTAATAGTATAAATTAGAATTAGTATTCATATGAAACTCGAAAACTTTGGAGTTCCTTTGTGGCTAACCGGTTAGCGTATGCGTCTTTAACGTGGGAGACCAGGGTTCGATTCCCGGCAGGAGCTCATGCGGTTCGGATTGTTATCCCTTTGATGAGATGGACTAACACTGGTGCAAATGAAATCTTTAGTTTACGTCCCACGATTAGGCTAAAGGTGACGATGAGAAAGGAATGAAAGTGTGGGAGGAAAACTGGAGCATAATGTTGCTTACCACAAAATTACTTTGAACCAGGGACCCCATACAGCAGAGGTGAACGCTAGTAGATGTCCCGGCGTATAGATGGCCGAGTCAGCAAAAAATTATCTTGTTTTCCTAGAAATTGATGTCATTTCCTGGAATTGGGAGGCAAGTTTCGACAAGCCTTTAGTTGCTATGTTCATAGCCTTTTACGGGTAGTACAGAAGCGCGTGGGAAAATTTTGGTTTATTTGAACCCCGTAACCCCCTACTCCTCTTTAGTTGCTATGTACATATCCTTTTACGGTTACCACAGAAGCCCGTGGGAAAATGTTGGTTTGCTGTTGCTATGCTCATAGTCTTGGACGCCTAACAGATGTAAAAAACAAGATAAAACATGCCTTTTTCGTGTTCTTGTCGTTTATTGGCTAATAATTTGAATCCCCAAACCCCCCACACCTCCTGCGAAGAGCGTAAGCGGAACGTATGTGCTTGTGTAGATCATTCTGTTAGCAGCTGTTGCAAAGGAAGAAACGTCAAAAATTTAAAGATGTCATCGTCAATGAGTTTATTAGATAAGCTTAATAAGCCATCAATGGTACCCTTTACAAAAATGCGAGATTTGGAGATTGGAGTACCATTTCGTATTGTAAACTGTGAGATAATTACAACGGTATATGGTAGGAAGGCCTGTGTGACATTTGAAGGAGGTGAAAAAGTGATTTTACCTGGACGTTGTACTGAAAAATTGGAAGCAGATAATGGTGCATTATTAACGTATTTACAAAGTGGGAATGTCTGTTTAATATATAAAGGAATGAAGATTAATGTATCTGGACGTAACATGCACGATCTTGAATTTACTGAACTGGTTTACTCATCGTAAGTGTATGGTGACATGTACAAACAAGATGAAACATGAATTTTCCTCTTCGCCCCTCCTCTTCATGCATGCGCAGTCATCTGCATGCATAGTGTCGTTATTCTGGGCTGACCAGCGACTGGAGTAACATGTCTTTGAGTGCTTGTGCGTCAACTATGGATACCAAAAAAGAGTACTTGTTAAATGTTGAATATGGACTTAATTCAATGAAAACCAAATTAATTTGTATCGGACTGGATAGTGATACATTTGAACCAGTGATTCGTGTTGGCAAAGGACTTGTGTTTGGAGTGGAGTTAAATTTGGCAGAGTGGGAGAAACTTGTACATTTAACCCAATTTGTTACGGACTATTTAAATTCTCAAGTGGAAATTACATTTATAAAATCTCTTGGTCGAAAAAACGAACTGGTGGTACGAAAACTAATGGGTGAAAAATTAGTGATGTTAGAGAAGAAAGGAACACTTCATGCTCCTCGAAACACTGTGTACTTAACTTCAAGTGATTGGCTTTATTTCTTGGAAATATTACCGTGTATTGAACATGCTGTGAAAAACAGTAAAGTTTGTAGTGTTGTGCTACGTGAATATTTTGACTTGTGTACAGATACTATTCGTAATCATGTACAATTGCAGTGTCTTACATGCAGAGGACTTGCCGGAATCCATACCTGTGTAGATGAACAGAGTATTATTAATGGTATGAACATTAGTTTTCCAAGTGTCTCTCTTGATAAGAACAGTGATGTGAACATTGATGGTGAACGATTAAAATTGGAAACGAAAGTATTTTGCAAACAAAAACTTATAGACTCAATAATGGCTGATTTATTTGATAGTGTATCGACACAGCCATGGTGGGGGGAAACCGAAACTCATCCTTCGGAGGGTATCAATGAAGTGAACGACTCTTCATAAAGAAGAAGAAAGTTAATTTGTTTTTTCATGTATACGAAACAACGTAATATCAAATGTAATAAAATATATATATAGTGGAAAGTGAAATGTTTTATTTGTGTGTGTGTTTTGTGTTCGTTTCATACACCTCAATATGATAGGATTTTAAAGTTTTTTATAAGAAAAAAATCCTAACATATTTTTTTCCTCGTATATTATAAGTGATACGTATAATAATAATAATAATAATCATAATGAATTCAAATTCTTGAAATGAATGTTAAAATAAAAATTAGTATTTGAAATTATTATTATTATACAACATTGTCTTAAGTATGATAGGACTTTTTTAATTAAAAAAAAATAATTAATATTAAAATTTTAAAAAACAAAAGTCCTATCATAATAATAATAATAATATTGAATTCACATACTTGATTTAATTTACGAAAGAATAACTGATTAAGTATTTGAATTCATTATTATTATTATGTAGTTATATGAATACATCATTGAATTAAAAATCAGTTTTAGAATCTTTTTTTTTAAATTCTTTAATTCAATGACTTAAAAATATGTTTTATGATATGTGTATTTAATTACATAGCTGATCATAAAACATATTTATTTATTAGGAAACGGAGAAAATAAGAAATAAAACATTTGTTTTCAAAGAGAAAAAATAATACAAAGTGTTTATTGTTGATGAAAATATTTACACAATTAAAACGACGGTAAGTATAGTACATTTTAAAAAGAACGTTAGATTTTGTTTCCATTGTTCACGTGTTGATAACTTCACAACTGCCATATACTGTTCACTGATGATACTACTGCTGTTGATGTTGGTGATGAAACGTAGATAGAAGTCAATGTGTACATTGAAGATGATGTCCATACACACGATGACGATCTTTTACTCTCTGAAATGAAAAAAATTGAAAAACAAACTTAAAATTTATTTTATCTATAATCATGAACAAATAATAATACATACAAACACATTATAATAAAGAAGAAGAAGAAAAGGCTACCTGCAATAATATGAAAAGAAAGTAATCAAAACAAACGAAGAAGAAGAATGAAGACATGGTTACCTGTAAAAGTAAATACATCAAACGACGATCATTTTTTTCTGGAGTTGATGAGAAAGTGTAATGAAATTCATTTAAGGACTTTCCTTTAGCTTTGAAGCATAGAAAAAGATATGAATAATGTCCACATAGGGATGATTTTACACTTTGAATTTGTTTATTATTAAATGTATAAGAAGTGGAATTTCTACGTAGAAATTGAATATGATGCATTACATATGGAGGAAATCCAAATGTATCGAAGTAGTGGGCACGGCCATCAGTATGAATATATACGGAAATCCAGTGTGTGCCAAGTTTGTTCGAGGGATCTGTATTTATGATGATAGCTGCAGGTAGTGGAACATGTGCTGGTAATTCATTGGCTGCATATACGCCAACGAAATGATTGTGAAATAAAGAATTTGTTTGCAAAGCATTCAATAAATCTAGTGTAGAGGACATCATGTATAAAAATGCAGACATGTACATATATGATATGATATTTAAATAACGTACCTTTAAAAATCCATGATGATGTTCCTCTGATGATCCACTTCTAAGAGAGATTGGAATTCTCCATACACAATGCAGGAGATAGGTGCTGGTAGAGGCTTCGTAAAATGAACTTCCAGACGAACACACCCATGACGTATAAGATTCCAATGCTGCACAGCGCTGGCTTCTCCATCTTGAGTAATGTCGAAAACAAAGATAGTGTATCCTTGAGGAAAGTCAAGGCGAGGAATATTGTTGCCATGATTGGAAAAGTGAATGCCTGATCCACAGAATAAGGTATGATATGAGGAAACATAGAGGTTGTTTTCGAAAATTGGTTGTAATGGTTTTGAAGGTACAGGTTTTCCATCAATGTATAGAGAGAAGAAATTGATGTCAAAATGTTTGAAATGAAATGGATTTGAAGTTATTGTTCCTGTATAGGCATCATTTTGTGTAAACGCCACAATCACTCGAGTTGGTAATACTCCCATAAATAAATTATCAATTGTTTTTGATTGAAGATCCTTTGGAATGACGAATGACTTCATTTGCACTCTTGTGAGAGGATATTTGGCTGTTGTTGATTGTAGAAGCTTGTTATGTGCTAGTTTTATTGTAGGACTAACATTAATCTTTTTAATATGTAAAGCAGCGTCTAAAATGTTCACTTTAGCCTCAACAGACGCATCACTAGCGATGAGACAAAAGTTTGGCTTTGCAGGAATTAACTTGAGACGTAATTCTACTCCTTGGATTAAAAATTTATCTTGATTAAAAATATCACAATGAAGATGTCCAAGCATGTCGAATTTTGCACTTTTTTTTGTTAATTCATAACGTTGTTGAAATCCTTTATTACCACTAGATGTTGCATCCATATGTCCAGCAGTATCTTGAAACCAGAATGCACATTGAAGATGAGTATTTTTAGCAGAATCATCATAATTTAACAGTTTTTCAATGTATGATCGATATGGATGATTATGAGATGGAAATGAAATCAGTTTGTTATTTAAATACACTTCCACTTCACTGAACATAGAATTTAAAAAGTCATTAATAGGAGCCACAGCTTTATCACTTTCACCAAATGCTGATCCATCAGGCTTAACGATTTGAGCTTCAATGTAAAGAAGAGTATGTGGTAGATCTATGTATTCATCACTTGTTCCTGGGATGACAAACTCTATAGGAGCATTATCAGCTAGTGAACTGATTGGTTTGTATGTAACAACATGATTATCCAATATACTGGTTTGCGTTGGTTTTGTAGAAAAAATATCTAGTTCACTTTTTACACACTCGCAGGATTGATGATGTAAGAAAGCCATAATGGTGATGATTTAATCAAAGATATCGTGTGATAACTTCCTCTTCTTATAAGACTGATTTTTCTTTGTTTTCTGTGTACGTTTCCTCTTGCCCTTCTCCTTCTTCTTCTTGCGCTTGATGATGTGTAATGGTGAAGGGTTAAAGATGGAATGATGTGTAATTCTTCTTTTCCTTCGTTGATATCCAGATCCTAGCATAGATTTCAGTTTATTTTTTGCTTTGTCTTGCAAGACGGATCTCGCTTCACCCATTCGTTGATGAAAGGATTCGTTAATAGGTTGATTGTCGATGATGACATCAGTAATAACGTTTGCTCCAGATTTTAATAATTCCTTTCCTACTGTTTTAGCTCCTTGTTTTACTAGTGGCATGACAGAACGAAATAATCCTCCAAGGAAACTTCCAATACCATGTCCAACTTGATAAGGGGAGCCAACATAAACGTTTCCAGTTCCAGAAAGAGCTTGTTTTTGATAATATTGTAAATATGGATTATTCATATTTGTCGATGTTGACGCACTGGTCGAAAATGTAGTTTAACGCATACAGTTCCGAAAGTGAATGCCAGTGGAGAGCCTGTACTATCTCTTATATCTATTTTGATGTGTTCAAAATGCATCTTCTCTATAGGCACATAATGTGGAGGATTAAAAATTTCTATAACACTACTTCCAAATGTATGATTCACAGGATTCATATTTATGATACGTAATAATGGTGCTACTGTATCTCCAACAAATACAGATTGAATTATATCACAATACACATACATTGTAGATGGAAGTCCTAAACGTAAATTTGGAATGCTTTGGCCTTGTTGCATATCCTTTAAATCAACGCTTGGATCAAACCCCAACATCGCACTAACACTTGGTGATAATGCAACGTCTACATCTATGTCTTTATGAAGACGTCGTATAAAACAGGTATTACTCTCACGAGTATAAGAAATATGTAAATTTGTGAATCTGTTGTACGTATTTATTATCTTTATCAGTTCTGATATGTCAGTGTAATAACGTACAGGAATAGTTATAAATTTCCATTCATCACTTTTTGCAGGTTTGTAAAAAATTTTATTATTTTCGTCATTAATATTTAATATTGAATGAGGATAATGAATTTCAACAATAGCCACTTCCCACTTTTCATGGAATTCCATTCTTTGATGAAGTTTCGTAGTGTATGATGTTAAGGTGTTGTCAGGAAAATATTTCATAGAACTATTACTGGGAAGCGTAACGTAAAAATCTCCATCAGGTTCCATTGTACTTCTCGATCTTCTTTACGGATGATGCAGGTATCCAGGAATCGAAAGAAGAAGGATATCCTTTCCAATGAACAAGATATTCTTTTCTGCTGCCTTTTCTTCTTGTACGTATGATTTTATCTATGTAAAATGTCTTTGATAACGTCACAGGTTGTAATTCCTCTCTGTAAAATAATCCATCCAGTGGTTCCTTGTTTAAATCTTCAATTTCATAAACAGGTGGATCTCTTGGTATTATCTTCTTCACTTTAAATATTTCCCAAGTCCAATTTTGCATATATCCTTTATCAAATGTACGTTTAGTTTTACTAATTCGTACTGTATCACCAATCTTAAGATGTTTTGAGAAATTTGGATTCTTCTTCTTCTTCTTCTTTATTTTATTATCATATTGATTATGCCATACTTGTAATAGGTTATTTTGAGAAACATTTGCAGGTGACATCTTTATACTTGAATGATAACCTTCATTGTATGATTTCACAAGAAGAGGTAATACATTTAAATAATTATACGTTTGATACTTTGTAAAATACTTCCACATTTTTTCTTTTAGAGTTCTGTTAAAACGTTCTACAATACTAGCTTTTATATCAGGATTTTTAGTTGTAATATGTTTTATTTTGTTGTGCACTAAGTACTTCTGTATTGTTTTATTAGTAAACTCACTCCCTTTATCTGTTCGGAATGTAATTGGTTTTCTGTCTTTGAACACAATTTGCAATGCTTTTAAGACATCATTTGTACTTTTAGATTTTAATGGCACAGCCCATGCATATCGACTGAACACATCTATCACTGTCAGAATATAACGATATCCATCATTAAATTTATGAAGAGATTGAAGATCATTAATATCACTTTCCCACTCATCATCAATGTTATTCACTACATAGAAATCTCTTTTAAAACGACGACGTACAGGTTTGTGTAACGTATATGTTGTTTGTTGCAGTAACCATCTTCTTATACAATGTATAGGAATTTTCTTCTTTGTAGCTATCCACAATTTTTTAACAGTTGAAAATGAGGCAGGATGTGAAGGGTTGTAGTAAATCTTGCTTAACTGTTTGTTTACGGTTTCCACCTTGACCATACTGGACGTTTACAGGCACGTTTCCTTTTCCTTATAGGAGATATTACTTTTTCCTTTTCTTCTTCTTCTTCTTCTGCTTCTTCGTCGTCTTCTGGAAACGATTTCAGAGGTACTTTTTCCCTTGACGATGATGCTGTTGGTGATGCTTTAGTTCGTCGTAAAATATATGACAAACGTTTTGGATTTCCAATAAGTTCTTGAGGTGTGTTATTAGAAGATAAATAATTACAAAATTTCTCCCATCCCGGTGGATTTGTGTGTTTCCGGGGTCGCGACACATCAGAAATTAAATCTACAATGTGAGATCCTTCTAGTTTATCACCTCTGATGTAAACAGTTCCTTTATTATCCCACGTGATATTATCATCATGTTTCATTCTATGTAGTAGTAATTCAGCTCTTTTACGAAACATTTTGGGTATAGATAATAATATTTCTTCTTCTACTTCAGGGTTCTCTGATTTAGTTGACGTAATTGAAAGTGTCACAGGTTCTTCTTGTTTTCGTATTAAATGTAAATATTTTTGAAGAATATTGTTATACTGATTCCACTTTTCTTCATCACTAAGCGATGATAACTGTAAAATCTCTTGCATTTCTTGATCCAAATTAGATTCACGTTTCTCCAGGGCTGATGATGATGATGATGTTGGTGTTTGTATACGATTCAGAACTTCAGGTGGAACTAAAATCATCTTCTTTGCGTGTTCCATTGTACTAACGGAATAGTAAACTTGATAATGCACCAGTTAAAATAGGAGCTAATAATGCCGGTAGGAATCCACCCTGCTGCTGTACTAATAAATGCTTCTTCTTCTTTTGGATGGAGTTTCCTTTCTTCACAAGATATCGAAGCGTCCTCTTGTATCGCTTTAATCTTGCTTTCTGTGTCTTTGTAAGAGGTACATTCCCTTTTAATACATTATAACAACATTCACAAATACTTCGAATCACTGAAGAGTCTGCATTGGCCAGTATAGCTTTACGTAATTTAGGATTTGCTTTGCTCAGCGTACGAAGAAGATCTCCGTGTTTTACTCTTGGAGACATATTGTCAGAATGAAGAAACACAGTTTAAAACAAACATTATAAACACATCTTCTTCTTCTATTTCGATGGAACATAAACGTAATGATAAATATCATCAGGAAAGATATTTGTTTGAAAACGAAGTTCATCTGGCGTATCCTGTTTTAAATCAATAAAGAAATATCCATATGGTAACTTTGTTGCGTCGTTGAAACTTTCTTGAAGAAATTTTGGATTCTCAGGAGTTAATTGATAACTCAAATGTTTAATTTGTGATTTATCTCTTGGATTTTTAAATAATACGAGATAAGAACAATTCAAACTCATATCTCTGCTTCCTTTTCCCTGATGAAATATGTTTTGTGTAATAAATAGTACACTAAGATTTCTATGATGAGAACCCTTTGTAAAGAAATCAACTATATTGCGGTTCACTTCACACATTTGATCATCAATAATAATAAGGTGTGGTCCAGTTTCAGGTAAAAAGTCTTTTGTTCGAGGTAATCCTTCAATAAATTGTACTTTTGTCGAAATTTCTCTGTATGCATTTTGCCATTCTGCATAGTACCAATAAATATGACGAAACGATGTATTAACCATACGTGGTAAATTGGACAGGAATCGTATTACAAAGGAAGTTTTTCCACATCCACTTGGTCCGGCAACAATACATGAAAAGGGATGTTTCCACGTCGTGTCCATGTTAAAGAGTATGATCATTCTTTCTTCATACGTATATTTATAAAGGGCCTTATTACATTTCTCTTCTTCTTTTGTTGGAAGTAGTGTAGCCATATGGAAGAGTATCATATGAATTTGGTATTCTACGTCGTTTAATATAATTTATCTTATAAATTTTTGTTTCGGACATGCTGACGATAGTATGGTCTTTCCTGCGGCAAATTTTTTTCTCATTGGTAATTTTTACTTCAGTAGGACGAGATTCTTCCTCTTCTTCTGCATCCTCTTCACTATCTACTATCATTTTCTTCATTACATCAAAATTTAGGTGTTTTGAAGATTCATAGTTTAATGAAAAGCCTCGTATCTTGCATACTTGAAACTCCTTCTTCGTGCTGGGATCAAAAATACGTAAGCTGTAATTCTTCGGTCCCGCCGATACATATTCTGAAATATAGGCTTCTTTACCATATTCGAGGACTTCATTTGTTAAATCGCCTAAAAAGTCACCAGTTGGAATTGTACTTTCATCAGGTTTTTGCGTATAAATGACGGAATCAGTATCAAAATATAATACTCTTTCTTGTAGTTGATCTAAATATTTGTACAATTCTAATCTTGCTTGTGCTGTTGTGTATGCGGCTATGACAACATTTACTGTTGGTAATGAAACAGGAACGTCATCGGTGTATTGCCAATATACATATAACATGTCATCATTTACTGGAAATATTTGATGAACATCTATATCATGAGATGATAATTTCTCATATAAATCCTTGGGTTCATTAATAATGCTGACATGACCCATGTTCTCACGTTGACCAAATTTTCCCCAAAATGAATTTAGCATTAATTTAGCTAAACTTCTAAGTGCTGGATTATGTTTAATTTTGTTCTCATCTAGACGTATTCCTTCCTTTTCATAAAATTGCTGAATGTACTTCTTCTTTAATTCATCTGTTTCACACCATGATGGCCATCCACTAGCTTCTGTTTTTGCTTTCAGGAAGGTGTTTATGTATTCTGCAAATAAGCCACCACTTTTTGTTTTTTCATCATATTGAACAACGTCATATGCCCATATTTCATGAATATCTATTATTTTGTATCCTTTTTCTAATGCCTTTCTTACTTCATCTGCTACCCATGTTCCATGTAGAACTCGGTCTTCATCGTTGTGATTACAAGGTGCTTGGTTTAATTCATCACAACATGTACGGCAGAGTGGAAACATCAATCTATCATTTGATTTATAAGGGAGGACAGGATGAAACAGTTGTTTTGGAGGCAAAATACTGAGCTTAACTAATCCTTCTACTTCTTCAATGGTGGGAATATTTGAATCTCCAGGCAGGTAGATAGTAGGATGACGAATTGGAAACTTCTTAGTCTTAGAGATAAATGGGTACAATGAAATAACATCTTTGTATTTTATGGTTTCTCCTTCAGATTCTTGTGCTTTATGATACAAACGTATGGCATTCACACGTCCTCCATAAAAAGCATCACGAGGATTTAATGGTGATTTCTTTGTATACGGATGATTACTAACATACTTCTTCATCTCTTCATTTCTTGCCAATTGTTTTTTAAATTCACAACCCCATATTTCATGCACTTCACAACCAAAATCTTTTAATTTTTGGATTTTCTTCTTTGTTGCTTCATATCGAAATTCCATGGTATCTGTAGCATTGTTATAGATGGGTTTATCTCTGTCGTTAGGGTAGCAGTAGATACAACCATGTGTGAAATCGCCTTCATACTCCCAGACGTGTATTTTTCCTGTATTGGGATCTGTCCATACACCATCTACTTTCATTGATGCTATTCGTTTTTCCTTACTACGTGCAGCATTGGTAATTTGGATGTTTCTGGTTTTTTCTTCCCAAGCTATCCATTGTACTGCTTCAACTGATTGTACATCTCTCCATCGATATCCGTTCTTTGGTATGATACCAATTGTATTTTCCTTTAAGAAATTTCTACGATACACTAAATTACATGCACTGGCAATCGTAATACATTCAAGTAAGGGATTGACATTAGTTTCAGATTCAAATGTATTCATAAAGGAAATACAGGCTTGACGTAATACCTCGACATCCTGTACACAATACTTGATGAGTTCTTCTTTCATTTTAAAGATGTCGTTTTGATGTTCGGTATACCATTGGAGAAACTTACGTCTTTCGTCTACTTTCATAGTATCTGCTCCATAATATTTAATGTCTGGAAGCGACCCTTCATAGGTTTGGTTCTCACGTCGATTAAAGAAGTGTGGGAAATATCCTTTGCACGATTGAAGCCCAAATGCACCACTTAATTTACTTAAGGGCATAGGAAGAAAGCTTAGTGAATCGATGAAGGTTACGTTTCCTATTTTAAGAGAGAGAATTTTTGCTCCATTCATGATTACTTCTGGAGTCCAATTCATCTTCTCAACCATGGTCTTAATGATGAAATGTGCGTCATATCCCTTTGAATTATGGGCAACACAGATTACTGATTTAATGTTTGGTCGACGTTGTTGAAGATGTTTTAGAAAATCTTCTATTACATTTTCTCCGTCAAATATATTTTCTCGCTTTCCACAAATGACACAATCATTCTTGATGTTGTTATCTTCATAACATTGGTAACATACATGTTGACTAACCAAGACATTAGGTATATGCTCATATATGTTTGCGTCCTCGTCTTCTATTTTCGTATCTTGTGTGCATTCAATATCATAAAACAGAATCATAGATTTCTTCTCCATGATGATTTTTTCATTGGCTTTTTTCGATTTTCTTCTTTCATTCACTTTCATGTAACATTCATGATTGGGTGGTACTATATCATAGCAAATGTTGCAATAAGTTTCTCCACATACGTGAGAACGTTTTTCTTTCACTACATAAATTTTCAAACACTGGACACAGCATTTCACAGTTGAACATAAAGGCTTTCCATTTTGATACGGCGCTGTCTTGTGATAGTCATAGCATGACTGACCATAAAATTCTCGATTACAATCATTGCATGTAATATGGGTTTCTTTAAAATCACATGGTGGCTTCTGATGACAACGAAAACATACAGCTGTACAATGTTTCAAATGTTCATGCTTTTTTTCATATTTCTTATGACAGCTTTCGCAATAAAAATTACAGCTAAAACATGCTGTCAAGCTTTCAATGACGTTGTAGTGGTTATCTATAAACAGTAAATTTAAAGGTGTTCTCTCGTTATCACTTGGTGGTGCTTCAAACATAACATCACTTCCTGAAAAGTCCCTATACACTGTGATTTTGTAATCCTTTAAATATTCCTGAAATTTACGAATTTCAGGAATTCCACCACCATTACTAAGATCTACATCGGCAGCTTCACACAGGTCTTCTGCTTCTTTTTCTATGATATATTTACTTTGATTTTTTACATATCTATTATATTCAGTTTGATTTCTTGCCTTGTATTTTTTCAGTCCCATGGCAACGACGATTGCATGTGCTAAACATCTTGTGCCTTTATTTTTAATTGTGATAATACCACGTTTTGCCTTTACATATTCTTCAGTATTCATAACATGTTGTTTCAAAGGACCTTGTCCTCTTGGCATACGTACATGATGAAAATTCACGATGCAATCTTCATTTATAAGAAAAGCCGCATTACTTTGCAGTACTTTCTCATAACTTATCCATAGAACTTCTGCTGAAAGATTTCTTGCTTCTCTGAATGACAACCAAAATGGACGATGTCCTTCTCTCTCGTTTGTGATTGTTATTCCTACGTAATCATGCTGGTCCACATTACGTAGTAAATAATCTATTAGTCCCCGTAGACTTGCTTCAATTGCCGTAAAAGGGTTTTCATCTGCACGCACGGGGGCTAGACGAAATCGTAGCATTCTACCCTCCATATTGTATCTTCTGTATTGTCTTCTTCGTTCTTCTATTATATGAAATCTATTGTGTCCATCATTACGGATGTTATTTCCGAATCCTACTTGTATATTTGAATTTCTTTGTGCTTGAAATACGACTAGCAATTCGTCCATTCTTTTTTCTATGTCGTCTAAATCGACTTCCATTTCTTCGTGTTCTGTACTAGCCTCTGCTAATATTTCCATAATTGAGGGATATATTACTTCTTCTTCTTCTTTTCTGGGCTCGGGAAACAAATTGTTAATCCAATTTTCTAGTTCATTCTTGTAAAACTTATCATCTTCTTCTTCTATCTTCATCTCTTCCTTATTGTAATCCTCTCCTATTATTTGGGAAAACGTGAGATTTAGCAGCTCTTCTTCATTTCTCCTTTCTTCGACGTCTTCTTCTGTTCCTTCTTGTAACCACTTTATAATTTCTTTAATACGGCCTGATGCTTCTTCTGTTATCGTTCTATTGCTAGCACTGTTCAATAATTGTAATAGTTCTTCTTCATCATATTCTTCTTTTTCTACTGGAATTTGAATTTCATTAGTTTCTCTTTCTTCTTCTTCTTCTTCTTCTGTTGTTGCTTCTTCTATTCTTTCTTCTATTTTCATTTGTTCTTCTCCGTCTTCTTCTTCTTGCATTTTTTCATGATGATCTATTTCCATTTCTTCTTCTTCTTGCATTTCTTCTTCTTCTTCTTCTTCTATCCCGATTATGGCATTTATTTCACTTAAAAGAACTTGCGTTTCGTTATTTACACCCATTACCTCTTCTTCTTCTTCTTCAATGTCATTAATGAAGACCGTAATCTCCTTCAGTAAATCTTGCGTACTCTCTTTTGCCATTTTTCTTCCTCAGATGTATATATACGTAATGCAATATGTGTAAACGGTATATGAATATGATATATAATAGGATATATAAATCTTATTTAAATGGAATATATATATATATATGTATATAAATATTTTGATAGGATATATAAGCGTTTAAAAGAATATACGAGTAAGTAAAATGTGATATATAAGTAATTAAAAAGGAATAATAATAATAATATCAACGGGAATAGGGAAAAGGATTACACTTATCTTTATTTGTATGCAACCTAAAATAAAAAAGAAATGAATTTTGTTACTTATAAATCAATATATATTAGATATATAAATATATACTATATAAGACAGAACTTTATGATGTCAATGAAATAATCTCTCATCATACCTTTTAAATATTTTAACTTTTCTTCCTATTCCACGGGATGAGGAGTGAAACAAATGTATGTTCACAATCTCTTTCAAATGTATTGACTAATGAAGATATGTAGATTACACGGCCTTTTATACTTATTCTGTTTTAGAATTTTATCGTTAATTTTAGTGAACGCGAAATCCGTATTTCCTCCTCCTCCTCTCTACACGTCTTTCTTTTATACTGTCATTAATTTTAGCGACCACAAATTCAATGCTATCTTCTTTACAACTTAACGAAAAGATGCTATTGACTTTCCCCGGAAAACCGTTCCTACATGTGTCTTATTCATATGCTCCCCTTAACGTGTGAATGAGGGAGGGAAGACATTTTAAACTAAAAGATTTCATCTCTTTTTCTTACGTGATACAGCGTTCATCTTTAGTGCACGGGAAGTCACAGATTGGAATCCTGTCACGATATGGAATCAACACTAGGAAAACTATGGAATCGATACTAATATTGTTTATTTTATATTATTTTTACGTGTAAGAATACCACCCCCGGGAGCCCACAACTTTTTACCCCTTAGATGTCACGTTACTGTTTTCAAAGTGTCTTTATTGAATACAACATCTTCGAAAACTATAGAATCGATACTAATACTGTTTATTTTAAATTATTTTACGTGTATGACTATTACCCCCGTGAGCTCACCACTTTTTTACCCCTTAGATGTCATGTTACTATTTTCAAAGTGTCTTTATTGAATACAACACCTTCGAAAACTATGGAATCGGTACTAATATTGTTTATTTTAAAATATTTTACGTGTATGAATATTACCCCCCAGGGAGCCCCTCGACAAGTGAACTTTATGTTAGATAATATTATTACATGAGTACTGTACTTTGATCTAAGGGGATTCGGTGAATCAATGGTAAAGCGTTCACTTGTGATGCGATAGGGGACCTTGGTGATTTAGTGTCCACGTCTCATATAGCCTCGCTGCTGAAAGGGACGCTATGACAATATAGATGAAAGTAATTTTACAAGTACTAGGGGACTCGGTGAATCAATGGTAAAGCGTTCACTTGTGATGCGATAGGGGGCCTTGGTGATTTAGTGTCCACGTTTCATATAGCCTCACTGCTGAAAGGGACGCTATGACAATATAGATGAAAGTATTTTACAAGTACTTATTGTCTTTTCGAGTGCAAAATAATACGCGTTCAATACTACACAGAGGCTTGTAGTGTTTGAGTCCCGTCGCCCAAAGCTTGGACCTCTCCCAACAAAAAATTTCTTAATGCACGCCTGTGTACATAGCTAGTATACGAATTCTATGACGGGATTCTGAGCATTTTAGAAGAAATTGATGATAATAATAGGGAATATTTTAACTACTTTCGTCCTTTTAAAGTAATATCACATACAGCTTAGACTATAATATGGAGAAAACTGTATAAAGTTCAACTTCCTAGATCAACTTAAAGAAATGGAGAAATGTTCTCTTATTTGAGAATAGACAATTGTTTTAACTTGAAGATTTGTGCCCCATGTTGAAATCGTGGGGTACTGTGGATCAGTGGTAAAGCGTTCACCTCCGGTGATTGGGGTCCCTGGTTCGATCCTAACTTTCGCCGTGTGAACTTTGTGGTGCATATAGCCTCGTTGCTGAACGGAACGTTAAACTCAAAAATCAATCAACATCATGTGTACATAGGTAACGTCATCCGAAATGAATAAGCAACACTAGTTTTGTCAAGTATTAGATCTCAAACACTGTTTTAATATTACCTAAAACACACACACACATACATATTTTCGCTTCGTGTTGTCTGAAACCATGACCTAAGATAATGTTGGCGCAACAGCTGGAGAACAACATTGAAATACAAAACATGTTCTGTTATCTTATTTTTCTGCTCTTTGCAAGTAGACATTGGAGATACAGAAACTCTCTCAGTTCGTTGACTTATGTATGTGTATTTAACGTTAGATTTCACTCTTATTAACATTAGAAAATTATGAAATTAACTTCAGTGACTCAGTGGTAGAGTGTTTACCTCTGGTGCATGAGGTCCCGTGTTCAAATCACGTCTTTTTTTTCTATATACTTGTCATTAATTTTAGCGACCACAAATTCCCTGCTTCCTTTACAACTTAACGAAAAGATGCTATTCACAGTCCCCGGAAAACCGACTTATAATTTCATTTTTACGTTCCAGAGGGCACGGTGGCTCAGTGGTAGAGCGTTCACCTCAAGTGCTTGGGTCCTTGATTCGATCCCAGTTCGTGCCCTATGAACTTTGTGGTGGACAAACATCGTATGCGTGGATTTCCCTTCGGAGTTCACCAGTTTCCTTCCACTTTCTTCATTACATCATTTCATTCATTTTTTCATTATCACCTCTCCTTCATTAGCCTAGTAGACGTAACCGTAGGACGTAAAACTCTGTGGACAAACACCGTGTACGTGAATTTAATGCAACATTTCTCATTACCATCGTCCCGGTTGGAGCTCATGTGATTCGGATTCCACGTTAATCAGTAGGTCCACGTCTCATATAGCCTCGCTGCTGAAAGGGGCGCTAAACTAAAATCAACTCAACTCATCAACTCATCATCACCTCCTGCATTAGCATAGCCGACATAACTGTAAGACGTAAAACTTAGTGGTTCAGATTCCACGATAATCAGTAGGTCCCCGTCTCATATAGCCTTGCTGTTGAAAGGGACGCTGAACTAAAATCAACTCAACTCATCACCATCGCCTCCATTAGCATAGCCGACATAGAAAGACAGACAGACCTTGTTGGCTTTATTGTTTAAAAGATTTCATTTACAGACAGAAAGACAGACGTATACATCATATTATCAAAATTAAAATACCAAGTCTACAGACACTTCTTGCGTCAATTGCAATGCGAACCAGAAAACATTCTTATCATTTTTCTCAGAACCATCATAGAAGTTCACTTGAAAGAGACTAGCAAAACAGACATTCACATATATGTCGTCAACTGCTATCTAATTGCAATGTGCGTCAGAAAACATTCAAGAATTTCATCTTATCTTTTTTTCTCAGAAATCAACGTTCAGTATAATACAAACTAGCTTTCTCTATCGAACACGGAAACGCGAAGTAAATACATTGTCTGAAGTACATTTATAGTTAAATGAAAACCTAACATATTGTTTTATTCTTTCAGGAATAATCATAGACCGTAATATTTTTAATAATATATTTTTTTACTTACCTATTTTAATAAAAACGTCTGATGATAACACTTATTCTCAGCTTTAGGCATCCAACGGATCAACCACGTACAAAGACACACACACACTCACTCACTATTACAAATATAAAGTGAAAGTTTTTACGTGGAAGAGGATCGACACACACTTTACTCTTCTAACTCTGAATCACAAATGTTCTCTGTATACACACACACACACACACACACACACACACACACACACACACACACACACACACACACACACGTGTTTGTCTTAGAGAAACATGTTTCAACAAGTTCGATCATGCCGACCATAATCGAAAACATATGTCGTTACGATTTCAATACAAAAGATAATATCTTTCACATAAAGACTTGAGAAAGTCATGTTTCATTTTGTTTACACAGGTATCTATATGGGACTGTATTTCAATTCTAAATTTCGTTAACGTAGTTTTTTCTGCTATGGGAATATATTATATTGCAATTTCTCGTCACGACTTAGCAGCAAATTCATTTGGCATAATCTGATCTTTAATTTCTCTACATAAGTGATTTTAATTACTTGTCATAACAGACATCATGTGAATATTCATATAACACATTTCACATTCTACAATATGATATGCTATGAGAAGCTACCGTTATTAGAATCCATTCGCAGGGGTCTGGGGGAGGAGTGTATAGGTATGTGTTTCGTTATGGGGCTCATATATGGTTTCTTTTCTCATGTCTTTAAAAAAATTGTGAAATACAATATTTACCTTAGCAACTAAGTCAATTTCGTGAGAAGCTTTGATCATTTGAATATCACGGCTTCTACAGACACTTTGTGGGAATAGGACCAAGGGACTAATCAACACGATTTTGCATGGGTATGTGTTTCGTTCTGAGACTCATATAATGTGTCTCATCTCACGCTTTAAAAAAAAAAAAAAAAAAAAATCATGACATATAATATTTACCTTAGCAACTAAGACCAATTTCATACAATCTCCTGAGAAGCTTCGATCATTTGAATATCATGCTTTCAGTTCATATTCTCCAGACATCTCGTGGGAATAGGACCAAGGGGCTTAATCGCTTATGCTCTTTGGCTTTCCAGGAGGAGTAGGGGGTGACGGGGGGTCAAATAAACCAAAATTTTCCCACGCGCTTCTGTACTACCCGTAAAAGGCTATGAACATAGCAACTAAAGGCTTGTCGAAACTTGCCTCCCAATTCCAGGAAATGACATCAATTTCTAGGAAAACAAGATAATTTTTTGCTGACTCGGCCATCTATACGCCGGGACATCTACTACGCTCTACCACTGAGCCACCACCTTCCTTACTGGTGCGAATGAAGTAGAGGTATTTGGTTTGAGCTAATGTGTTTGTTTGACGTCGGGCAGACCCTATTTCACTTTTGGGACCCCCACACATGGACCATAGCGAATGAATTAGAGATGTTTTGCCCCGGGATTGCATTACCTATTGAAAGTTTTGCTTATGTTTACTCAGGGGGCAGGGATCACTCAGGACACATAAGATCACATTGATTTACATCAGGAGTTGGGGGAGGAAGGGAGGGGAGTATCGCACCTCGTACTCTTTGATGAGTATAAAAATATCAATTTCGGAAGTTTTTTTTTTTTAACTTATCCTATTATCTTTCACGAGACATTTTCGTTATATAATAGAGTACAATGATTTATTTTGGGAGTTGTCGTTCCCTTTGGAGCCTTATTACGTTATATGGAGGCGTATTTAAAATGATTCCCTTAAATTTGATAAGTACTTTGTGATCTATTTTGTTCCGGTTCAGGGGTGAACATGGATACCTTGGAATCGTCCCGAGTTCGATTCTTGGAAATGTTGAATTTAATGTCCCCACCGATGATGAGAAATGATGAAATGAGAAAACATCATAAACTTACTTGCTTGCGGATTGAAGCAGAGACCTCACACATCAGAAAAAAAAAAAAACGCTGAGCCATCATGCCAACTTCAGTGCGAGCAGTTTTGCGTATGAAAAAGAACATGATCAGATTATGTTACATTACACATTTCTGCTCGTTGTTAAGCATAGAAGTTTGTTATTGTGAAATTGCAGCATGTGCTTTTACTACATCAGCATTTTTCTCAGCTGACGGACTTTTAAAGCTCAACTTTACATTTATGTCAAAGACAGTTTCGTAACATATCGATGAGTGTTACATTTTTCAATCAAGTTTAAGGAAAATGAATCACATTTTAGATGTGGTAATTTGAATGTCGTATTAAACTAACGAGTCAACGGTATGATGTCATTATCAAAATTGCGATACTAGATGTCGTAACGATTGATGTGTAAGGAGAAAAACGTGAATAATGTCACAACCAATCAGATTGTTTCTTACATCACGTTTCGGCTCATGATACATGATGAAAGCTGTGTTTTCATTGGTTCTCCGTGATGTCTTTGATTCATTTCCTCGTTTCTGATTGGCTGATAGTGTTGTCACTTTATAGTTGAACACGTTTCAGATCTAAATAAAATTCTTAATTTCATTTTCAAATCCTACTTCCACGAAGATCTTGAATGAACGTAGGTGTACCTCTAGTGACAGCGTGACTTTACTCCGTTCCTTGAATTTGAGGTAAGTATCAACCGCGTTTTCTTAATATCAATGGAGTGTTTTTGCATGAGGATAACATTGTTATCACTGTTTTTATTTAACATGAAATATTTTAGCAAATGGAAGAATAACCCTCACTTACTTGACCGGGAATCCCACACATTAGAAGTAAGCACGAGAAATTTATTGATTTTGGTTTAGCGTCCCTTCAGTAGTGAGGCTAGGAATACAGCTTAATATTGAATTTAAGCGCATACTGGGTGTTGAACTCGGGCCACATCCCACACATTAGAAGTAAGCACGAGAAATTTGTTGATTTTGGTTTAGCGTCCCTTCAGTAGTGAGGCTAGGAATACAGCTTAATGTTGAATCTGAACGCATACTGGGTGTTGAACCCGGGCCAGAGGTGCGTAACGCTAACCACTTAGCTCAGTTTCTGAAAGTTACCATTAACGTAAACAAAGAAACTACGCACGAATTTGTTCCCTACAACGTGAGACGTGGACTTGCAGTTTAATGTGGGATCTGATCTCCCGCCGAGAATCGAATTCGAGTATTCCTTGTCTAACCGCTTGAAAAAAGCAAGCGCATGAGATTTTTGTTTTCGTTTCATGTTCGTCATACGTTTTAAAGTTCAGTGTCAGAGGAAAAATGCTTACTACAATGATTCTCTCAACACAGTTAGAAAAACAATTTCATTCATTCTTTTTATCACTACAGAAACTTAGGTCATTTACATGTTGGTCCCGGGTTTGATTTCCAGTATGACGACAATAAAAATTTTTAACAGTAAAACTATTTGAGATATGATAATTCTTTTAGGATTGATCGTGTAGTCATTTTGATAACGTAGTGATCTCTGAATTCAATTTTAATTCGTGCTTTTTCTTTCTTCTCGTTTTAGATATTTGTTTTCTTTGCCTATTCCTTTTTTTGCTTACCTTACCTTTTTCCCTATTTGAATATGGCTACTTCTGGCTTTACTGTCTTGCGAGAAATCAATAGACATTATCGGCGTTTTAATCTCGAAGGACGAATGCTGGAAATTCAAATCAATGCTCCGACCAGTGGCACCGATATTGTTGAGTGGGTTCAGGCTTCCTTTCAACAGATGCTGGATTACTTATTGGAAAATGTCGACGAATTATCGATGGTTGGATTATCGATTTTATCTCATGATGAGAAGAACAAACCGTTTTATTTATCTTTTCGGCGTGCAAGTAATTTGACACTGGAGACTTTATGGGCATCCTTTGATCGCATTCTTCAAAGTAACGATAGTTTTCTCATGAACGAACCGTTCATTGTACATTTTCATCATGTGGATGTGCCCCGTGGATTTGGGAGAATGCGTCGAGGTCTTTTATCAAACGACGAATTATTAAAACGCAAGACTGGCATTTTACGTGTAAAAAACACGGACAAGAAATGTTTGGCTTATGCAATTGTGATTGCTATTGGTTTAAAGAAATATAAGGATACGAACAAGAAACTGTACAGACAATATCACAACCAGAGCAAGTGTGTTGTTCTCCCAGCCGTGCATGAACTTTTATCCAGATCCTCAGTGAATTTAGATCATGGGGGATCTGTGGAAGAATTGCGACAATTGCAACGTTACTTGACAAATTATAAACTTACCGTATACACCAGCTTTTCCGGGGAAGATATTCTGTATGAAGGACCGGGTGGCGAAGACAAGATTCCAATCAATTTAATGTGCATCAATTCTCATTATGACATCATCACGTCATTAACGTCTGTTTTTTCTACTGGATATTACTGTGCTGCATGCCACAAAAAATATGATCATCTTAATAGACACGTTAAGAACTGTTCGGCCATGTGTGAGAAATGTTTGCAGAAACCGCCATGCAGTAAGACCAATACGGAGAAGCAGTGCCTAGAATGCAATCGTGAATTTTATGGTGAAACATGCTATACAAATCATCTGACTGTACCATACCATAAATGCCAACCAATATGCAAGATGGTGAAACAGTGCTCCAAATTTCTACGCATTTATTCGTTTGTCCATACAGGGGAAAGAAAACATGATTGTACAGATTATTTTTGTAATGTGTGTCGTAAACACGTTACGTCTACCCACCAATGCTACATGAAGCCTGATACGACTCAATTAAAACCTGGAGTTCCATCAGTGTTACATGCCAAGAAGGCTATGATTGTCTTCTATGATATCGAAGCCACACAGGATACTTTCTTCGATGAAGACACGTTCATTCATAAGCCCAATTTACTGGTGGCCCAACAAGTATGTTACAACTGTGTTCAAGATGAGGATATACATCATCCGTGTGAAGTTTGTGGACAGCGGGAACATATTTTTCAAGATGATCCGATCAATGCCTTTCTTGCGTATTTACGTCAACCACGACCCAACATCAAACTTATTGTATCTTTGGCACATAACTGTAAGGGCTATGATGGTCATTTTATTCTTAAATCTTTAGTGGAAGAACATGAATTGAAACCTACTTTGATCTTGAACGGAGCAAAAATTTTAAGCATGAAAGTGAATCACTTATCGTTTATTGACTCCTTAAATTTCATGCCAATGGCTTTAAGTAAATTATCCAAGGCATTTCATTTACCAGCGACCAAAGGATATTTTCCACACTTTTTTAATACTGCTGCAAATCAAACGTATGTGGGAAAATTACCGGACATCCATTATTATGGTGCAGATGAAATGAAAGTGGATGAACGAGAAAAATTCATGACATGGTACAACGAACACCAGAACGATACGTTTATTTTCCAAGAAGAATTGGTGAACTATTGTGTCCAGGACGTCAACGTACTTTGATTGGCTTGTATATCTTTCATGACCACTTTTGAACAAGAAACTCACGTCAATCCTTTCCTGGAGGCTATCACTTTGGCGAGTGCGTGCAATTTAGTATTTCGACGAAATTTCTTAAAACCTAATACTATTAGCATTCTTCCTGCACGAGGATACCGTCACAGAAACAATCAGTCACGGATTGCTTTGCAGTGGCTTGCCTACATGGAAGAAAAAGAGGGTCATTCAATTCAACATGCTGCGAGAGGAAAAGAAGTTTATGTTGCTGGTTTTCATCTGGACGGCTACTACCAAGATCCCGACACTAAAGAGGAACACGTGTATGAGCATGCCGGCTGTTTTTATCATGGATGTCCTCTATGTGTCCCTACAGGCCGTGATCAGCCCATTTATGAGAACTCCGAAGAAACGATGAACTATCGCTACGAGAGAACACAGCGTAAAATGAAGTTATTACGATCCATGGGATATAAAGTACATGAAATGTGGGAATGTGAATTTCGTCAAGTGTTAAAATCCAATCCAGCATTGGCCTCTTCTTTAAGCACACATCCTTATACTAATAAGACACCATTAAATCCAAGAGACAGTTTCTATGGTGGCCGCGTTAATGCCATTAAATTGTATCACGTCGCAAATGAAAATGAAGGCGAAGAAATAAAATTCTTGGATATCGTCTCCCTGTATCCTTATGTGAATAAATGTGGACGGTATCCAATAGGGCATCCACGAATATATCTACAGGGAGATCCAGAAATGCCCGACATTCAAACTGTCAACGGATTAGTCAAGTTGAAGATTTTGCCTAGCAGAAATGTGTTTCATCCAGTACTTCCATTTCGTTCAAATAAGAAGTTGTTGTTTCCACTTTGTGCTGCCTGTGCCACAGCATTAAATCAAGATTCTGAATGTACACATTCGGACAGTGAACGAAGTCTAACAGGAACATGGGTGTCCTATGAAATTCAAAAAGCCATTGAACTTGGGTATCAAGTCATTGAAATTTACGAAATTTGGGATTACGACATCACCGTATATGATCCAGAAACCAAGACTGGCGGATTATTCAGCGAATACATTAACACATTTTTGAAATCGAAGCTGGAAGCTTCTGGATGGCCTGCCAATTGCGTCACCGAAGAAGAAAAGCAGCAGTATATCCAAATGGTACAACAACGGGAAGGCATAACTTTAGATGCAGCAAATATAATGACAAATTCAGCACGTCGTAGTCTTGCAAAACTCTGTTTGAATGCCTTCTGGGGACGACTCGCTATAAGAGACAATTTCAGCCAAACGACCATCATTAACGACCCCAAAGAACTGTATCAAAAATTAACTGCTCCAGACATAAAAGTCAACCAAATTTTACCTGTTAATGATTCGTTGTTATACCTTTATTGGCAGTATGAAGATGATGTTCCAGTACAAAATCATAATGCTAATGTTGTCCTTGGAGCATTTACAACGTGTCAAGCTCGTCTGGAACTCTACAAATATTTAGAACTGCTGCAAGAAAGAGTACTATATTTCGATACAGATTCCGTGATATTCACGCAGCGACCATCACAGCCCACAATAGAACCAGAAGTATTTCTTGGTTCAATGTCAAATGAACTGGAATCAATTGGACCAAAAGCATACATTAAAAAATTCGTGTCTGGTGGCCCAAAACAGTACGCCTTGGAAATCTACAACCCCGACACGAAATCAACCAGTTATGTATGCAAAATTCGTGGATTCACACTCAATTATACTGCAAGTCAAAAGTTAAATTTTAATAGTCTGGAGCAAATGATCATAAATCAATCGAGTGAAAAAATCTCCATTAGCACGCCGCACAAAATTTACAGAACCCACGATCATCATCTTGTCACAAAACCTGAAGAAAAGAAGTACAATTTCAACTATAAAAAACGCCGATTAATACCAGACACATACGAGACATTGCCCTATGGGTATAAAAAAGCCAGAACAGAATAACAGCCATATTTTCCCCTAATCCCACCAACATCACCTCCCAAAGACGGGGCAAAGAATCAACGCAACACGGGACATGCTTCAACGAGGCCACAGCGGAAACAAAACTCAGATGACATTACCTTGCAGAAACCCGTGAAGAAAAAAAAAAAGAAATTCAGGTACGTCACATTTGCGTTTCTTTTCTCACCTCACTCTCTCTTGATCAGTTAGTTCGATGTTAATAATCTGTTTTTCTTCTTTCACAGGAAACAAAATAAATATTACCATGTATATTCATATGTTTTATTTTCTCTTTACAGAATTTGTACCCGTCACGGACACGTCTTCCTTTGAAGAAAAAGAAATTCTGTATTCTATTTCACTTGCTAAAAATAAATGTACAGAAACATGATTCTGTGTTTTTATTTCACATCCTAAAATCAAATTCTTTTCCTGTACTGCGATTTCAATTTCTTTTTTCTCAATCAGTTTACCGATAAAATAAATCAATGTTTTGCGGAAAAAAAATCAAACTAAATTTTTGTTTCAGAAAATTTTTTTTTGTGTACGAAAAAAAAACTGATTCAGAAAATTTTTGTGTATTTTACGAAAAAAATGTTTTCAGAAAAATTTTTTGTGTACGAAAACAAAATTCTGTTTCAGAAATTTTTTTGTGTGTACAAAAACAAAAACTGTTTCAGAAAATTTTTTATGTACAAACAAAATTCTGTTTAAGAAAAAATTTTTATGTACAAACAAAATTCTGTTTCAGAAAATTTTTTGTGTGCAAAACAAAAAACAGTTTTCGTCACGAAACTGCTCCGACTAAATGAATCGATTCATTCTGATAGTGTTGGCAACACTGGAAAAATTTCGGTAAGTATCGCTCAGACCCTGAGTTACAGCGAACACAACTAGATTCGAACCAACAACCTTAAATGTCTGATTCATCTCCAAATACAGCCAACTAAACAATAAGATTATGTGTATACGTCAATGCTTTGCACTGAGTCAGCAATGTTTTCTTCAAGGTCAAAGTTGCACACGAAGTAAAAAAGATGACAACACAGATCTTCTATCTTTCTATATGAAACATAAACCTAGTATAAACTGCTCGCACTGAAATGTGTAATGTAACATAATCTGCTCGTCTTCTTTTCATACGCGAAACTGTTCGCACTGAATGGAGTACGGCGGCTCAGCGCTTGTCCCTAACGAGTGAGGTTCCTGCTTCAATCCACAACGAAGTAAGTTCATGTTTCCTCCTATCATTTTTCATCATCGTTTCAAGGGGACGTTAAACTCAACATTTCCAAGAATCGAACTCGGGACGATTCCAAGGTATCCATGTTCACTCCTAAAGCGGAACAAAATAGATCACAAAGTGCTTATCAAATTTAAGGAAATCATTTTAAATATGCATCCATATAACGTAATAATGCTCCAAAGGGAACGACAACTCCCAAAATAAATCATTGTACTCTATTATACAACGAAAATGTCTAGTGAAAGATAATAGGATAAGTTAAAAAACGTCCAAATTTTAATATTTTATACTCATCAAAGAGTACGAGGTGCGATACTCCCCTCCCTTCCTCCCCCAACTCCTGATGTAAATCAATGTGATCTTATGTGTCCTGAGTGATCCCTGCCCCCTGAGTAAACATAAGCAAAACTTTCAATAGGTAATGCAATCCCGGGGCAAAACATCTCTAATTCATTCGCTATGGTCCATGTGTGGGGGTCCCAAAAGTGAAATAGGGTCTGCCCGACGTCAAACAAACACATTAGCTCAAACCAAATACCTCTACTTCATTCGCACCAGTAAGGAAGGTGGTGGCTCAGTAGTAGAGCGTTCACCTCTGCTGTATGGGGTCCCTGGTTCAAAGTAATTTTGTGGTAAGCAACATTATGCTCCAGTTTTCCTCCCACACTTTCATTCCTTTCTCATCGTCACCTTTAGCCTAATCGTGGGACGTAAACTAAAGATTTCATTTGCACCAGTGTTAGGCCATCTCATCAAAGGGATAACAATCCGAACCGCATGAGCTCCTGCCGGGAATCGAACCCTGGTCTCCCACGTTAAAGACGCATACGCTAACCGGTTAGCCACAAAGGAACTCCAAAGTTTTCGAGTTTCATATGAATACTAATACTAATTTATACTATTACTGAGGTCTACTAATTCATAATGTAATAGGTCATCAAGAAAGAAATCAAACCTTGTTTTGGAAATTTTATACTCATAAAAGGAAACGAAACAAGCCATCATAAGTTCCAAGCTAAAAATCCCTGTTCAGTGACGTCAAACGAACATATTAGATCGAACCAACTACCTCTAATTCATTCATACCAGTAGAGGTGCGGTGGCTCAGTGGTAGAGCGTTCACCTCTGCTGTATGTGGTCCCTGATTTAAACACCTCGAAAATAGTTTTGTGGTGGGCAACATTATGCTCCAATTTTCTCCCACACTTTCATTCCTTTCTTATCGTCACCATCTCCTTTAGCCTAAATGGCATAAGCGTGGGACGTAAAACTAAAAGATTTCATTTGCATCCGTGTTAGTCCATGCATAACAATCTCCAAATTTTATGCCATAAAAGGGAACGAAAACATATTCCTTCGTAAACCTGTACTATTTCATAACGTAATGAATCATCAAGACCATATTTTTAGTAATTTTAAAGAATCATCATGACCTCTGATCCAATACTCCCAATTCAATGACGTCATAGCAGGACCAAGGTACCTCTGATTCATTCGTACCAGCGTTCATGGCCCCTGAATAAGCATAAGCAAAATTTCAATAGGTGACGTAATCCCGGCCAAAGCATCCCTAATTCATTCATTATGGTCCATGGAGACCCAAAATTGGATTATTAAGAGTTAGGCAGAGTATCGCCAATACTACTGTGTACTTAGATAAAGACCTTCTTCGTTTCTGATCCTCTATAGCATTAGTGTACTTAGATAAAGACCTTCTTTGTTTCTGATCCTCTATAGCATTAGCATGTACTTAGGCAAAGACCATCTTTGTTTCTGATCCTCTATAGCATTAGTGTGTACTTAGATAAAGACCTTCTTCGTTTCTGATCCTCTATAGCATTAGTGTGTACTTAGATAAAGACCTTTTTTGTTTCTGATCCTGTATAACATTAGTGCGTACTTAGATAAAGACCTTCCTCGTTTCTGATCCTCTATAGCATTAGTGTGTACTTAGATAAAGACCTTCTTCGTTTCTGATCCTCTATAGCATTAGTGTATACTTAGATAAAGACCTTCTTTGTTTCTGATCCTCTATAGCATTAGCATGTACTTAGATAAAGACCTTCTTTGTTTCTGATCCTCTATAACATTAGTGCGTACTTAGATAAAGACCTTCTTCGTTTCTGATCCTCTATAGCATTAGTGTACTTAGATAAAGACCTTCTTCGTTTCTGATCCTCTATAGCATTAGTGTGTACTTAGACAAAGACTTTCTTTGTTTTTTGTTCTCCATAGCATTAGCATGTACTTAGATAAAGACCTTCTTTATTTCCGATCCTCTATAACATTAGTGCGTACTTAGATAAATACCTTCTTTGTTTCTGATCCTCTATAACATTAGTGCGTACTTAGATAAAGACCTTCTTCGTTTCTGATCCTCTATAGCATTAGTGTGTACTTAGATAAAGACCTTCTTCGTTTCTGATCCTCTATAGCATTAGTGTACTTAGATAAGGACCTTCTTTGTTTCTGATCCTCTTTAGCATTAGCATGTACTTAGGCAAAGACCTTCTTTGTTTCTGATCCTCTGTAGCATTAGTGTGTACTTAGTTAAAGACCTTGTTTGTTTCTGATCCTGTATAGCATTAGTGTGTACTTAGATAAAGACCTTCTTTGTTTTTTATTCTCTATAGCATTAGCATGTACTTAGATAAAGAACTTCTTTATTACCGACCCTCTATAGCATTAGTGATTACTTAGATAAAGACCTTCTTTGTTTCTGATCCTCTATAACATTAGTGCGTACTTAGGTAAAGACCTTCTTCGTTTCTAATCCTCTATAACATTAGTGCGTACTTAGATAAAAACTTTTGTTTCTGATCCTCTGTAACATTAGTGTGTACTTAGATAAAGACCTTCTTCGTTTCTGATCCTCTATAGCATTAGTGTGTACTTAGACAAAGACTTTCTTTGTTTTTTGTTCTCCATAGCATTAGCATGTACTTAGATAAAGACCTTCTTTATTTCCGATCCTCTATAACATTAGTGCGTACTTAGATAAATACCTTCTTTGTTTCTGATCCTCTATAACATTAGTGCGTACTTAGGTAAAGACCTTCTTCGTTTCTAATCCTCTATAACATTAGTGCGTACTTAGATAAAAACTTTTGTTTCTGATCCTCTGTAACATTAGTGTGTACTTAGATAAAGACCTTCTTTGTTTCTGATCCTCTATAACATTAGTGTACTTAGATAAAAACCTCCTTTTTTCTGACCCTCTATAGCATTAGTGATTACTTAGATAAAGACCTTCTTTGTTTCTGATCCTCTATGGCATTAGTGTGTACTTAGATAAAGACCTTCTTCGTTTCTGATCCTCAATAGCATTAGTGTGTACTTAGATAAAGACCTTTGTTTCTGATTCTCTTTAGCATAAGCATGTACTTAGGCAAAGATCTTCTTTGTTTTTTATTCTCCATAGCATTAGCGACTATTAAGGTAAATTTCTTATTTATTTGTTATTCTCTATAACACTAGTAAATAGTTCTACAACCAATTAAGCGTCAGAAGAATATTTACCTACTTTATCTCTACTCTAATCTGTTCGCAAAACTGGAAGTGGCAGGCATTTACTACTACTTTCGGTTTCAAAATTAATTAAAAATATTACATCAAACCCATGTAATGAATGAAAGCTTGCTAGTGCAACGAAACTTTTATCACTTTAAACTACATAAAGAAACGTTACAGAATGTCGAAAACGTTGAATACAATAATGATAATATTAGGATACTTTTCTTCCCTTAATTTGAAGTGTTAAAAATTTAATTTTTTAATGACTTCCCTCACGAGCCGCCTTTGAAACATTCAAACCAAACTTTTCACGTTTTGTATACGTGGCACTGCTATTTATTTCTAAAGGTAACCAAGGAAGTTCTGTCACATTTTGTGGAGGTTTGTGGTCAATTGGAACTCACACTATGAGCTGAATGAGAATGGACATACTGCGGGGGTCAGTTGTTGTTGTGGGTATATCCAACATACTACCTGGTTGTGGCAGTTCAGTTACACTGTGAACTTGCGTAAGGACAGATTTTATATGGGACCTACACAGAGCGTCATAAGGGGGTGTATGCTGTACGAGTTCAAACTGGGATCAAACATCCCTGCAGCGGGGCAAAAGATATGCCAGGCCTTGAGTGAGGGTGTTGTGACTAAGCGGACAGTGCAGTGGCTATTTAAAAAGTTTAAGGACGGTGACGAAACACTTGAAGATACACCACATACCAGAAGACCAATACATGTACGCAATGAAGATCTTCAAACAGCAATTGAGGAGAACAGTGGCTAGATATGTGAGGAACTGGGACTACAATTCAGTGTGAATGGAGAAATCAGAAGCACTACAAGTTGGGTCGATGGGTCCTATATT
Organism: Thermobia domestica; assembly: GCF_964235325.1. Taxonomy (NCBI): domain Eukaryota; kingdom Metazoa; phylum Arthropoda; class Insecta; order Zygentoma; family Lepismatidae; genus Thermobia; species Thermobia domestica. Next base: position 61,869 of record NW_027656160.1, read on the forward strand.
GCCAGATGATGAGAAGTGGGCCCTGTACGAAGCTCCACGGCGCCGTCATCATTGGTTAGAATCCTATGAACAGGTTCCAAAACACCCGGAACCAGCACTTCACCAGAAGAAGGTCCTCGTGTGTATTTGGTGGACTGCTCGCGGCATCATGCATCGGTAACTGCTACTGGGTGGTCAGAGCATTAATACAACTGTGTTCTGTCAGCAGTGTTGCCATGTTCAAGAAATCTCAAAAGTCTGGAACCAGCACTTCTGAATTGCAAAGGGGTCCTCCTGTTATAGGACAACGCTAAACCCCATGCGGCTAGGATGACCCGGGACACCATTCTGCGCCTTGGATGGGAAACACTTGCATCCGTCATACTTTCCGAACATTGCACCGTCCGATTATCACCTGTTCCATTCCTTGGACAATCACCTTAGAGGACGCCAGTTCAAATCCCTAGTACAGGTGCAAAATGCATATTATAATTTCTTCACTTCACGGCTCATCAAATTCTACCGCGATGGAATCCATAGATTTCCAGAACGTTGGCAGAAGGTCATTGATGCTGATGGGGACTATTTTTGATCTTCCACACTGAGAAAAAATTCTTATGTGGCGTACGTAAAATCGTATGTTACATTTGTAAATCCTGTAGTTTTTGGTCTTAACGTACAGCAAAAGTAAAACTGAAAACTAATGTTTTATAATACTTTCCGTATAAGTGTTCCATCTACACGTACTTTCCGTGTGAAACAATATTAGCGGTCAGGATCTCACACACAAATGGACGTATATAACATATAGCTGACGAAGGTAACATGGGTTTATATGTATGTAATATAAGGAAGACTGTTAGTTATCAGACATCCTGCAACGGCATGATGTATTATCAAAGGACAGTGCCTATGTAGCATACAAATAACGTATGCTCCGTACTGATTTCTGTAGTAAGCAAGAGGATTCCGTATATTTGTACAATTTATCGGTGTCCGGAGAACGGATTTTTCTCAGTGTCTGTACGTCGTAGGTGACATATCGATGTTCGAAGGTGATGGGTCATGAATTGACAGACCTTTTTTTGGTTACTGAAAAGGGCAAAACTAAGCACTTTAAATTTAAGTTGGTACTTACTGTGAGTTTTTGCCTATAATTTTATTGTTACGTATCCGGTAGGAAGTGGCACCAACTTAATGTTTTAAACCAATTAAGCTACTGACTAAAAATGTCTATATTAATTAAAAGAGCGAATAAATTATTAAACAAACGAAGGGACTGATTAAAATTTTAAAAGATCGTTTTCTCATCTTCTGTGCATGGAACATTAACCCCTTACCGCATGTTGTGCCACATATGGCACATACTCTTTTTTCACTTTAGTTTTATTGTGATTAATCAAAAGGCACCATATGACTGTTTTGTCTGCTGTGTGAGATATTGACGTGTATGAATAAGAGATTTTGGTGTCATCTGGCATGTTATTTGTGAGTTGTAAGTGTGTCATATATGACACTTACTTATTTGTCGTCGGAATTAAGTGAAAAATCTAAAATTCAAGTGTTATTTCATTTTTCAAGTTCCTATATGAGGATATCCAATACTGATTATTTTTTTTTCGCTAAAAGAAAAAATCATGCAGGAAGGGGTTAAGCACAATTGAAGAAAGGTGCTTTCTTGTAATATTACTGACTGAGACCTTATCTTTCCATTATCTAATCCAACAAGTACGTGTTATTATTTAAAGGAGTAAATGCACTGACTCACTTATTGATTTAGTCAACCGATCTTTGAAACATTAGGCAAGAATCTTGAAAAGTTCTCCTTGCACCTTGGGCCGTAGATAAGCTGTAAAGAAGACGGGATTTTTCGAAATGCCACTTCCAAGAAATGTGGGTGGAAGTTACCGTGGTTGAGTGACTTTTTGCTGTTTGTCTGAAGTCTCAAACTATTAGGCGCAAAACCTTAAAATTTTGCACAGATGTTCTTGCATTCTAAGCTGAACATTAGACAGAATTAATGCGAAAATCGATCCGTAAGAACAGAAAAGGTGGATTGAACATTTTATTGGTGTTTACCAGATCTCCGAAACTATTAAACGTAGATCTATGAAATGTTTGTAAATGCTTTCCTTGTTGACCTCTTGGGCGGAAGTTAAACAGAATTTTGAGATATGTGATACCTAAGGGTAGAAGGAAAGCTTGATTTTTCCGTTCATTAACTTCACTTTCTCTCCTTGGAAGCTGTTCATAACATAACATGGTGGCAACAAAATACTGAAAAATGAAGATGAAATCTTTTAGTTTAACGTCCTGTGGGGTAAGAGAGACGATGATTAAGGCAAGTGAGTGATTATAGAAGAGTTGGTGGAATGAGAAATTGGGAGGATACGGAAGTAATCCGAGAAAATCCAGGGAAACGACGTTGTGTATCACAAACTTACTTGGAATCGAAGTAGAGACTCCACGCACCCTTGGTAACAACTGAGCAACCGTGGCCACCAAGTTGCCAAACAAAACGATGAAGCATTCAAGTTTCTAAGTTCTACCATCTTCCCAAATCAAATGTGTGCTGTGAGTTGGACACAAGCTGTAGTTTCAAGTCTCATATGGCATCGGTGTTGTAAAGCTATGTGAAACTCAAGAATCCGATCAAGAAATTACTTTGATGCTTTTTGGTTCAGGTTTGGCTGAACATTCCTTTTTCAGCGAAACCAGAAATATGTACTACTTGTATGCTTAACTCAACGATATAAATACTTTATTATTATTATTATTATTATTATTATTATTATTATTATTATTATTATTATTATTATTATTATTATTATTATTATTATTATTATTATTAACAATAATAGAATAGAAGCAGTAATATACGTGTTGTGTTAAGAAAGAGCAAAATTTTGCTGTTCATTTTTTTTACAAACTTTCAATTACTATTGCCTTCACAGTACTCCCCTCTACTGTCAATGCATCGTTGCAAGTGTTTCTTCCAATATTTGAACATCTGCTGGAAACAACTTTTTTCGATGACATGCAGTATTGTCGTCACATTATTCTGAATTTCCTCTGTGGACTGAGTACGGCGTCGTGTCAAAGTGGTTTTAAGTTTGGAAAGTAGAAAATGACCTGCCGGACTTAAGCAGAACGATGTGAGTGGGGTACAAGGGAAGTGAGAGTTTCGCAAGATAATTAGTAACTTTTTTCACTCAGGATTTGATGGTAAGGTTCTACACTTATAGACACGTTTTCAGCAATTTCACCAACAGTTAAACGTCAATTTCCACTAATTTCAGTTCGCACATTCTCAGTATGTTGGGCGTCAATTGAAGTGGAAGATCGTCCAGTCCTTGGACCTTTGGCAACCGAACTTCTGCCCTCCGTCTTAAAACGCTTAAACCTATCAATGATGGCACTGCGTTCGGTTCATGTAGTCATCTTTCCATGCTTGGTTATACATTTGGAATGTTTCTGTGAAGGTTTCCCCAGTTTTACACAAAATTTCATACAGATACCCTGGTCCTCCAACTTCTTCATTGTTGCTTTTTCGCCAAACTGACGAACAGCTAATGGATGGCGTCACTCAATGTGTTTTGTACTCGTCAACTAGCGCGTAGATCGGAACCCAATAAAAAAACTGTCGTTTACCAAGATATACTATGTGCACACGGTAGCAGGAGCATGCCACCTACAGCCGTTGGCACGCTGTTTAGAAAGTTCGATGTCTTTTTGAACACGCCTGGCATCTGTATTTGAATAATTTATGCATGTGGTTCAGAGTTCATTTCCAAGAATTGAAACATGTTTCGGTCAAGTAAGCACGGAAATGTGGTTGAGGAGTCATTATCAGTATCATCACTATTATCATCATCATCATTAATAATAATAATAATAATAATAATAATAATAATAATAATAATAATAATAATAATAATAATAATAATAATAATAATAATAATAATAACTGACTTACACAACACAGTGTCCGTCGGTTTTTTCGGGGTAGGCCCCTACTTCTGTTTCCTCGGGACATTAAACTGAAATATTTCATTTTCATCTGACTTATAGTTAACAATTACATAAATCGTATTACTGAAAAATAGCCTGTGTTATGTAATATTATGGTTCTGGCAGATTGATTCTTAAAATTATAAATTACCACTTATATAACTTATATTAAGTTATTATTATCGAAGATACTCACCTGAATAAAAACAATTCAATTTGCAAGTAGCTTCAACGTGATTGCGTTCTCACTTTGTAAGTTGTATGTAAAACCAGATGCCACAGTTCACTAGAAGTATTCCCTTAACATTAAGATTTTTTTCAATAACTAGTTTGCTCGCTGAGAGGAAGCAATGAATGGAATTCTTCTTATGATGTATCCTGTACACATTTTGTTCCTGAAGGCGAATATAATCTTTCACTAAAAAACATGCTCTTTGAGTCCTTGCTGCCCTTGCTGCCAGTATCAGATGAGAGTCGTAGTAACATGATATCTATACTATGTTCTCCTTGTGGAAATTTAAAGATATACGTTCAGCTTTCTTTAGCTAGATGACGGTTTAATTTAACATCAAGCGGTTATCAGTCTCTGCATCTAGATTCAATGCAATACGACCCACTGAATAAATGAGATATGATGAATTATCAGATATGGTTTCTTAATGCTGTGCATTTAGTGGAACAAAATATGCATGTGAATGTGAACTGTGAAGTCAACTGTCTCCATTAGATCGGAGAATTTGCAAATGAGATCAAATTTAAGTTTTATAACTAAAAATTCGTAATTCAAACGAACCGTAACAAACATGTTAGAACTGGAATTTAGCTGGAAAGACCTAATTCGCACTTTCTGTCATATTGCTATACTGTGTCTGTAATATGTGGGACTTTTCGCAAGAATAGTTTAGTACCCATTTTTTGATGGGTTCAATCTTCAGCGAAGTCCTGTCTTTATTAGTGTTGAATTCAGATTCAAAATATAGTAGCTATTTTGATCAAATAGACATTATTAAACTTAAAATTGAGTGTATTTTTTTCTAAATATACATTTCAACCTGGTTTACTCGTGTTTTCCTTAGCACATTTATTCCCACTGTTCCCAAATAGGAGTAATTTATTTATACCATTTTTTGTCAAATATATAACCATCAAATATATAATAACCATTCCTAGTATAAGTAAGAATCTATTTCCAATTTTCACGCCTCGAAAGTGTTGGCATTGTCGAACCATGCAAGATTTTTTTTTTTAATTAAGTATCCTTTCTTCGTGTGAGCTGTTAACGTTATGGGCACATAACCAAAGGGTTCTTGGTTCCAAACTCGTTTCCGAGAGTTGTGATTTTTTTTTAATTCCACGTATGTTAGGATCCTTCTTTCAATGCACAATCATCTAATGCTTGAAAAGAAAAGAGTTCTCTAACTTACTTCGAAAACTACCAGTGTGACTCACAGATTTGACTGAGAATCTATAATTCTTATTATGCTTAAGAAAATCACAATTTTCTGCAGAATACGGATACTGTCTGATCCTTTGTTTCTCACATTCTACGCTTTCGTACGTGAATGTATACCTCTGTATATGTATATTTGAATTTCTCTCCCTTCTCTCTTTCAATGTCGTCCTACACGAACTCATACGGCCTGGGATCAAACGTTTGACTCTTGAGACCAGATGTAAGTCATTATAAATGGCCAGTAGGTTTAATATGGTGCGGCACTTCAAATAGGCACTTCAAATAGAAAATAAAAACACGGAAGTCAGTAAAACAGTCACTTTCGTTCTGGAAATTTCAATCTCCAAGATAGTTCACGCAGTGGGCGACCAATCACAATAAAAGTGGATAATATTCTGGTAAACGTTGAGAAAGACTGGCATGTAAATAGTCATGATATCGCCAATCACCTAGATATCGATCATCAGTGTTAACTCATTTTAGTATGTGATACAGGAATTATTTGAATGTTAACAAAGTTATTATTATCTTTTCCAATTCTTTTTTATCGAGATAATCGCTTATAGTCATACATACATATAAACAAAAGGATACAAACATACACACATACAGGTCAACCTGAGAACCTTCTTTCTTTTAAATTGGTTAATAAAAAGACTACTCGGAAAAAGTGACCTAATTTGACTAGCCACTAAGTTATTTTCATTCTTATTCCGTTAGTCATGCTAATGAGAAAGAAGTCTCAAGCCTTCTAAAATAATCAGATTTTTATTTGTTTAAACTTATTAAAATTTTAACTTTCACATCACTTTTTACATTTAACAGGAACCATGATTATTAACTTCTTTCTAAAAGATAGTTCCTTGTGAAATCAACTATGAGGGTTGTAATAAATAAGGTATAACCTAGTACAGGGTATCTTGTAGCAAATAAAGTTTTCAGCATGGAAATTAACTAGGAGTGTTATAATAAATAACGTACTGGCAACATGGTATCAGATACGTTGTAGCAAAAGAACGTCGAGTTTTCAGCATGGAAATCAACTACATGTGTTGTAATAAATAAAGTGCTGCTAATATAGTATAAGACCACGTTTCTATTTTACATGAATCTTGTAGCTGTCATAAAAAAGACCTCGCTACCCGATCTTTCTATCTACTGTTTAGATTTTACAACTTCTTGCAAACAAGAAAGGTATCACCACCCTTGCAGCACTGCACTTTAGTGGACAAACCTCCTCATTAAAAACGTGTATTTTGGCGCACTCCCCCTCCCTGTCCAAAAGAATCCGTTGTTTCGGAAGTGGCAAAACTGGTTTTTCCTTTATGTCAGCGGGAGGGCGATAGCAGGTAGCAAGCAAGACGTCCCAGCAAGTTGGACTCTGTTCTACTCTTTGCAAGATGGAAAAAATGTTTTATGACCGTTACAAGACTATGTGTACACGGTGAAATATGGTATGGTTTCAAGATTTTTTTATGACAGCTACAAGTTCTTGTAACGTGACAATGTGGCTTAAGATACGTTATACCAAATGAAGGTCAAATTTTCAGCATGGAAATTAATTACGAACCCTTGAAAAAATAAAGTAGTGCTAACATCGTTAGTACGTACATGTTATTGACCATACAATAACAATCAAATTACAGACTTTCAATATCTACACTGTCATACAATGTTTTTCAAATTTGCGGTAGCAGTCATTGCCGTTCGCAAGATGATGCACTGTCCTATAATATGTTGTAAGGATAGAACATCTTGAAGTCTGGATGTCCCAATATCTCGTGGCCATCAATTGGGTCTATGTCACTGTCACATACAACACCGTTGGAATTGCTCGTTCAGGATATGTCACACATTTAGATGACTAATTTTAATTTCTACAGACCTCTTGGGTTTTCATTTAAAAAATGCTGTTGATATTTTTATTGTTTTTTTTAGGGCATTTCAGACAACGCTGATTATTTCAACCCTTGGAAGACCACAATTACTCCCTTTACTTCCGTACACCTCGACAACGATTCTATTTTCAGACCCTTTGCTCTTACAGTCGTGTGTACTCACCTGCCGTCAGTGTTATTATTACTTTAATTAAAACCCTCAGATGTACATTTTCTTAAAACAACAAAACACTTAACATTTTCTTGTGTGTTCCATTAGGGACAATCGTAAATATTTTACTTTCGATTTTACAATCGTAAATATATTTTACTTTCAATTTTGTATGTACATTAAGTTTCATTTATGGAATTAAAATCAAACATTAACACAATCTCTTGGAGCATTTGCAATGAAATAAGATAACAACACATAGTGCTCAACATTTTATACAAGAAATAAAAACAGACTCAAAACATTTTAAGCAGCATTTCCTCTGCCCCTTAGAAACACAAATCCAATTGTAATTTATCACGTCCACTCTCGTATTTGATTGTTCTTCCGAAATACGCATTTAAGTTTCATCATCCATTCATTCACTTCTGTCTTCCCATTTCTCCGCCACTTGCTCAAAGGGTAGAAAGGTTCAGTCAAGTTTTGGTAAGTGCAGAAATTCGCAAGTGTTATGGAAATGCACTGGTGGTGGTTGTGAAGTGACTACAACCACTTGTATACTACGGAAGATAGGATTGATGCCGACATAAGTATAATGCTTTTATGATAAGAAATATGATCTCCCTGCCACATGCTTAATGCTACTGGATGTGGTTGCAGCGCCAATGCAAGTTATATATATATATATATATATATATATATATATATATATATATATATATATATATATATATATATATATATATATATATATTTACAGTATATACAGGTGTGGATCCATGGAGAGGGTATAGGGTCTATAGACCCCTTGACGTCCTGGGTATACACTGGATAAAATGACCATTAACCGTAGTTTACACTGAATGACATGCGTTTGTTTTATACTACATAAGAAAGCAAAATATAGCTATTACGTGAAAACGCGATCAGAACGCAATTTTAATGGATAATTTAGCGCATTACATATGAGAAAAATAGCAGATTTCATCTCTTCCACCTGAGGCTGAAATTTTCACTGGATCTAATTAGCATCTGCCAAAGCCAAATAGACCAAGTAATGTCAACAAAGCTAATGTATCTTCATGGATTTTGTTAGTTCGAAATTTCTCAAAATACATTTTCGTAAATATTAAAATGCCAACCTGAATGTATAACAGTATCTTAAACTAATAATATTTTAAGGAATTTTCGACGCAATTTTGTTTTAAGTATTGTTTGAATTGCATTTCTAAAAATCTCATTACGTTTGATGTTTGTCGCACCGACAAGAACGAAGAAAAATTAAAATACTATCTTTTATTGTATTTTTTGTAAACTATGAATTTTGGGAAAGTCATACAGTTAATTAGTTTAAACAGCAAGGAAGGAAAAGACGTGAATCACCACTGGCTTTTGTTTATCCACCTCGAAGACCATACCAGATCAGTCAGTGTTATTCTAGACAGGAAAAAGAAGGAAACAATAGCATCAAATAGACGTCGATTGAAACCCATTATTAAGACAATTCCATATTGTGCTACGAATAACCTACCATTAAGAGAACAATAAAATTATACCCTTCTTATATATGATTAGTCCACTTCCAAAACGGCTCTTTTCTATTTACAGATAATCCAAGAAAACTTGAAAAAAAATGAAGGATCTGCATGTTTTATAGAACTTGGAATATTTCTGTGGAAAACCTGAATATCCTTAAATATTTCTAGTTCTACAAAACGTATCGATCCTACTTTTTTCTAGGTTTTCTAGGATTTTCTATAAATGGACAGGAGTCGTTTGGAACTGGACTACATATATATATAGGAACAAGAGATAATTGTTCAGTTGGTAAAGAAGATAAATTCAGAAGCGCGTTAGCATTCAGATTTAATGCCGGGGATAAAATTCTGTAAAAGCATTTAGAAACCGTTGCGGAAAACTGTACTCTTGTAAGCAAAACTATCGAAAATGAAATACTATCTTGTGCTGGTGAAATTATACTTTTTTGAATTATGAAAGATATAAATAGATCCAAAATGTATTCTGTTATCTGTGAAGAAACAACTAATGTTAGTAATAAGTCACAAATGACTATACATATGTGAGGTATATTGATTTGACTGATTTTATAATCAAAGATGATTTTCTCTGATTCTTAGAACTGACGTCAGAAGCAGGTGAAACCGTTGAGAAAGTTGTAGTAGAGGAAGTGGAGAGGTTAGGTTTAAGTACGGTACACCTTCGTGGTCAGGGCTACGATCGTGGTGTTAATTTGGCAGGAACATTTCCGGTGTTCAATCTCGTATTTTAGCAGAACAGCCACTTGAAGTTTACACACACACACACACATACACACTGTTTTATCCACTCCTTAAGCTTATGTGTAGGTAAGTCATGCGAAGTTAAGTTAACTGAGATTGGTAGTATATCAGCTTTCCTTTTGAAATCACCAAAACATGCTAATGCCTTAAAAACGGTTATTTCTGAGTCTGTTATTTCTAGTACAAAGAAAACCAAACTGAAAGCATTTCGCATGATACGTTAGGTAGGAAGACATGAATCAGTAAATATATTTGTAGAATTGTTTCCTCATATTGTAGCAAGAACTGAAACAGATTAGAAGATGAGTACAATGATAAAGTATCCAGCAGTGCTTCGAGCTACACTGGTATGGTAAAATGTAGTCACTGTAGTTTTTTCACAGTCATCTAAGTAAGAATCTGCAGTATCCAGAATTAGATCTATCGGCCGCAATTACCAGCGTGAGAAATGTCCATCAAGTGTTCGAATAATAGAGAGAAAATGTGGATGTAGCATATTTAATTTGGCGTGTAAAAGAGTTATGATGTAAGGGAAAAAATTCAAGTTCTAAGGACCAGTGGTAGATGAAGGATCCGGAAACCTCAAGAAACCCTTAATAGTATTTCAAAACGACAATATTTATTCCCTTCCTTGATAATTTCATACAGCAGCTAAAAAGTAAATTCGATAATAGATTAGTACAAATCTTACCTCTTGAATGTCTGCAAATCGACACTGTTATAATCACTATACTGCGTTAATATATGACAAAAATTTACGTGAATACTCAGATGAATTAGGGCTGCATGCTGAACTTACTTTGGGGAGGAAAATGTGAAACAAGGCAGAAAAGGAGAAGTAGGAGACATCTGATACTGTGGTAAATGCATTACAACACTGCAACGAATTATATTCTAATATAAGAATCATTCTCCAACTATTTGCTGCCCTACCAGTTTTAACTGTTACGATTACTAAAAATATACTTTAATGATACAATATCGGAAGAACGATTAAATGACCTTGCTTTAAGAATTATTCGTAAAGAAAGAAGGGTTGATATATAAGAAGATATAAATAATTTTTCTAGAATGAAATCCAGAAGAATAGAGTTAAGTAATTGGTCAGAAGAATGAGCAATTTACTGTCAACTCACAACATTAACATCGAATTAATAGATAACAAGTTTCCAGTATTGTATTTCAGCACTCGTTCAATTAGAAATGTAAGTCAGTGTACTTGTATTACTACAATATTTTTAGCCCTTTCCACTCGAAGGGCGCCACTCTGGCGACATGCTGGTTTTCCTCAAAAAAATCGAAAGGCGCCGGTACGGCGACACTAGAATTTCGAGACTTTTTCCACTCGAATGTCGCTGCCAAGGCGCCTACTTCCATGGTGTTGTTTCCATAGACGCTATACGTTTGAAAGAATGCTTTGTGTATGTTTGTGTACCACAATAGAAGCTTCGGGAAGTGATGTATCTTCACAGAAGAAGCGGAGGTCTGTTCTACAGGGGGAAATTGAAACAATTCTGAATGAAGATGATTCTGAAAGTGAGTTGTCTAATATATCGGATTGTGACAGTGATTTTGAAGTTCCCAATGATGATGAAAGTGATTTTTCGAATCAAAGTGTGTCATGTGACGAAAGTGATCTTTCGGATAGTGAATGTAATGGAAATGGCGTCCCAGGTGAGCCTGAAAGTTGGGTGAATGTAAAGATGATAATGATGATGAGGTACGTAAATATAATTTTACAATAACTGAGGGAATGAGAAACTGCAACTTACAATGTTCTGCTACTCCCCTGGAATATTTTCGTTTGTTTTTTACAACTGTCGTTTTCCAGGGCATTGTAAAAGAAACAAACAAATACGCTGCAGGGCGTCTAGAAAAAATGAAACAGAATATGGGCAAGCGATCAATTTGGGCTACTTGGAAGGATGTTACTGTAGCAGAACTTGAAAGATTCATAGGCCTCATTATAAATATGGGCCTGGTTGTCTTGCCTAGGAACTTGTTGGTGACTACCGCAGGCCTAGAAAACGGACTAATTCTGCTGCTATTGGAAGAACAATGGACACTGTTGAGAGACTGAATAAACAACCTCACTTTGTTGGACAATGGGAAGGTAACAAGAAAAGAGATTGTGCAGTGTGTAGCAACGAAGTGTGAAAGGAGGTAGAAAAGAGAGACATTTTCACTGCGAAACTTGTACAAATAAACCTGCATTACATCCTGTAGGGTGCTTCAAATTGTACCATACTCAGGAAAATTACAAGGAAAATTAAACAGAGGACAATATTGTAAATAGGTAAGTTCAATAAATTGTGATTTTTGATGTATAATGTGCTATATTTTCTGACATGGTTCTTTTCCAGGTTATCGGTCAAAACGTTCACGAGCTGCTGGAGGGAATTTTTCCAGACTCTTTCGAGTGGAAAGGGGTAATACTAATGTTATTTTATAATTAGAAGAATGTAATGTATATTCTTTAGTACATACAGTATATGTGACACGTGAGAGTCTATTTGTCTATTTAGTATGATGTTATTAATTTTCCGTAAACAATACGCAAGTGTGTTTATTTAGTATTCTGTTCTTCTGCTTAGTTTGTTTCAATTTGTGTTGACAAAAGAAAAAACACTGTATATTAGCACTATATATATATACACACATAGGGCGTTTCAAAACAACACCGACAACGTTTGGGAGGTGATTCCTGACAGAAAGATAAGGCGAAAGGTATAGACCAACCTGGGAGCATAAATGCTTCCTTTCGGAGTTATACGCTGCCGAAAACAAACAAACAAACAAAAACAAGAAATTTGAAGGTCCATAGCTCCAAGACTATAGGATGTACCATAGTCGGGTCAAGAACTAATACGTGTCCTTTCCAAAAATACATGTCTCAGAACCTTATAGTACTTACGCAACAATTTTTATAGAAGGAGTTTGACTACGGGCATGATGGTGATCAGAAAAATGGAAACACCTGAACGAAATTGCAACTTACCAGATTAATATGGTGTCGGGCCACCTTTCACCTTCAGGCCAGTTCTGTGAGAGAGGATGGAGGTGGAAATCGTCGCCGGAGTCGTGTTTCCAAGACGGACCACAGATGTTCAATTATGTTGAGATCTGGGGATTGGGCGGGCCAGGGGAGGTGTTGAATTTCCTCCCGATGTTCCTCAAACCACGCTGCAACAACGCCAGCTGTGTGAATGGGTGCATTATCATCCTGGAAGATTGCGTCATTGTCCGGGAACAACATCCGGACCATAGGATGCAAGTGTCTCCTAAAATTGCGACATAATCGTTGGCAGTAATTCGTCCGCTAAGTGTGACCACAGGACCCAATGAAAACCATGATATTGCGGCCCACAGCATCACCGAGCCGCCGCCATGTTTCACAATTGGGTGGAGACAATGTAGATCATAAGCTTCTTTGGGCGTTCTCCACACATAAATACGGCCCGTGGTTGGGAATAGGGTGAAGGATGACTCATCCGACCATATCACACGTTTCCAGTCCTCAACGGTCCAAGTTGCATGGTCGCGGCACCATTTGCGGTGTGCGAAAGCGTTATAGTCCCTGATGAGCGGTTTGGTCCGTGCAACACGACCCCGTAAGTTCATTTCATGTAATTTGCGGCGGACTGTGATTGTCGAAACAGGGTGGGGGAGGTGCTGATTGAGTTCCTCCGTCACTTGCTCCGCAGTGGCACGACGGTTCTGCGTGACAATGCGCTTTAATACCCGGCATGGCCTGTCACTCATAATTTTCTTCCGCCCACTGTTCCGCTTCCCCGATGTGGTTTTCCCGTGTGTTGTGTAGGCCGTCATCACCTTCGACACTGTCCCACGCGACACACCTAACACAGTAGCCATTGCCGTCACACTCACTCCACATAACCGCGCACCAATAATTTGCCCTCTTTGAAAATCTGAGAGGTCTCCCATTTTACACTACCTCCGTCTGCTGCAACCACTGGACACTGCTGTTCCACTGCGCCTGACGTAGTATGGAGACTGACCTAGCACACCACCACCAGCGGTCCGGCGCTGCGGGCGCCACGACACCACTGCCAACCCATACATCTGACGTGTTGTCAACTACAGGTGTTTCCATTTTTCTGATCACCATCTATAATTTGAAGTACTCTCCTACTACCTTTATAAAAATTGTTGCGGAAATATCTTAGGATACTGAAACATGAATATTTGGATAGGGCACATACTAGTTGCTAAGTAAAGTCTTGACTTGACTACGGTAGGTCACATAGTTCGGGAGCTATAGACTTCCAAATTTCATTTTTTCATGGTTTCGGCAGCCTATAATTCCGAAAGGAAGTATTTATGCACCGAAGTTGGTGTACACTTTTTGTTTTATTTTGGTGTGAGGAATCACCTCCTAAACGTTGTCGGTGTGGTTTTGAGACACTTGGTATATTGTGTATTAGCAAATAATATCATAATAATTTATATAGTGTGTAATAAATATATAAAGGTACACAAACTCATTTTCCTTATCTGGAACAAGGTAGAATTACCACAAGCCTGGAAAAATTCAATAATTGTTCCAATTCACAAGAAAGGCGATAAAACTGATGTAATAATTATCTAGGCATCTCTCTTTTCTGAACATCCTATAAAATTCTCTCAAACATTCTATTAGCAAGATTCACCTCATACACAAATTCATTTTTTTTATTGATTTTAGAAAGGCGTATAATTCACTTAGGAGGGAAACACTTTACGACATTCTTACAGAATTGGGAATACCAAAACAGCTAGTTAGATTAATTGAGATGTGTTTAAATGAATCCCGGAAGAAAAGTTGTTCAAGTGATAGAGCATTGGCTTCGCATTCTAGAGTTCGCGGAATCGATTTCCGCTGTGGGCGATTGTAGCTGGGTGTTTCCCGGGTTTTCCTCAGTACTACCAGGCAAATGCCGGGATGATACCTATTAAACAGGCCCTGGCCGATGCCTTCCAAAATCATTTCCATTGTTATTGTTGTCGTTAGATATCCAGTACAAAATGGCCTCTGAGCTGTATCTGGTGATTGCTAAATAAATAAATAAATAGGTCCGAGTTGGAAAATTCCTGTCCACGAGCTTTCACATCGACAATGGCCTGAAACAAGGAGATGATTTTCTCAATTATTATTCAACTTTGTTCTCGAGTACGCTATAAGCAAAATCAACGATAGTAACCAGGAACAAGAACTGAATGGTATTCACCATATTATGGCATAAATATGATAGAGGATAGGAGGAGATATAAGAAAATGTAGATTTCTTACAAGTATATGGGTTTAGAAGTAAACTCAGAGAAAACTAAATACCGCAATGTTTGCCGTGTTTGCAATATCTACTGCAAATTATTGATTCGTCAAAATATCAAATAATACTTCCTACAAAGTGAATACTTTCAAATATCTGGGATCAACATTAACAGAGGAAAAACATATCCACGAAGAAATTAATTATCTACTGAAAGCATGGAATTTTTGTTA
Source organism: Thermobia domestica (assembly GCF_964235325.1). Lineage (NCBI taxonomy): Eukaryota > Metazoa > Arthropoda > Insecta > Zygentoma > Lepismatidae > Thermobia > Thermobia domestica. The sequence continues at coordinate 77,164 of NW_027656160.1, forward strand.
TTATTGACTTCAAAATATTTTGTCGTCGCGAATTCTGTCGAAGAATGCGAAGCTTAAAATATAGAATTATGCCTGTTCTGCTGTATGATTGTGAAACATGGTCGCTTATTCTGAAGGAACAACGCAGAATTAAAGTATTTGAGAACAAAATCATGAGACAAGTAGTTGGACCCAAGAGGAACGGGAATGGGAAATAGCTGAAACTTCATAACGAGGAAGTTCATAGTTTGTTCCGCTACCATTGTTAGGGAAGTTCGGGTGGGCAGGTCATGAAGCCAAAATGAAAGAAAGAAAATAGGAACGCTTTAAAGTTTTCACTGGAAATCCAATCGGAAAACGCTCATTAGGTAGACCTACACGCAGATCGGAGGACAGTATTAAGATGGATCTCGCAGAAATAGGAATAATAGGAATACGAAGTAGAAACTGGATCCAGGTGGCTAAGGACAGAAGTCAACCGAGACCTTTCATATATATATATATATATATATATATATATATATATATATATATATATATATATATATATATGTTGATATCCTTCGCACCCAAAAACATTAGTGTTCAAAAATATTCTCTGAGATCACAAAATATGCCGTTGTATACTGATTTCCGTACAATTTGTTGAGAGCTTTATAATATAAGTTTCCTTCAATTCAAAGAGAAGACGGTAATCTATTTCTGTTTCAAATTTCATGCAACTGTATCCAGAATTGTGTTCAAGGGTTTTACTCAACATTTTGGCCTCTCCAATTATAGTGGTCATCTTGGACTTTAAAATATACTCGTAAGTATTCCAAAAAGTGTTTCTTTGATAAGAAAGTTCTAACACCGTAGCTAAATATAAAAGTTTGACACGAGAGGATATATTCTCTTCCTCAGCTAATTTGACTTCTGCTGTTACCTGAATTTTGATCGCAAATAACGATGGTTCATTTAACAATTTGCAAATTGAATGACAATAGATGACTCATAGATGAATTGAATTTCTGATGGAATTTGTTCCACTTTCTAATATGTTTGTCACAAATTTAGTCATTTTGTTTAGGCGAAAGATATTACTGAATGTTCTCCTATACTCATGGCAAGTGAAATTATAAAGAATAAAATTCGAAGAACTGTTTATGTACATAAGCAGATTTACAATAAGACTGACGTCAAAACAGTACAGAGATTGAGATTCTATCAAATCTCCAAGAAATATGATACCAATAACTAAATGTGTCACAAAGTATACCATAACAATCAACGTTAAGGTTAAAGTTAACTTTGCAGATTTTCCATCATCGTCCATCGCAGAACTTTTTGTCATTGTTTGTTGACTTAGATTTCGGCGTCTTTGTTTCGCCTTTCTGAGGGCAACAATCAGCAACAAACAAAGAATAGTGACAAGTACAACAGGGACTGTTTTATTAAATATTATTATGATATTATTCATAAGTACGAGTTCAACTTCGTAAGGGAATGCTCTTAGGGATACAAAATAAGAATCATCAGGATCATAAAATGTATAATTTTCTGAATAACTACCCACAGTAAGCAACATCATTAAAGGTATATTCATTATGATAGATGAGATATATATAATTATCACACCAATATAAGCTTTTCTTATTGTACACCACACGTGGCTGCGTAAAGGATAGAAGACCACAAGATTACGCCAGATACCAATAAAAACAGTCAACCAAGTTGAAATTGTGCTGAATAACCACTTAAAATTCATCGTAATAATCATATAAACAATCCAAGCAAATGTGTTATCTTCCGTGTATTTGCAAGAATATGCCTCGAAGGGAATCATTATTGTTAGCAAAACAAAGTCAGCAATCGCTAAGGCAGTGAGGATAACAGTTGTGGAGTTTCGCATGTTTCTTTGTGTAAGTACAATGATATTAATAACATTTGATGCTGAACCAAATATTAAAAGAACCATGGCTACATATGTGTGATAGTTGTCGTTGTACACAATTAGTAAATGTCTCAAACTTTCAACGCAAGTGTAGTTTTGTTCCATATTGTTAGAATTCCTTGTTGAGCTTCTTTAAAATGTGATTTATATTACCTTTTAAATTTATTATCATTATTAAAAGAAAAGAGAATATACATTTAAAAAATAATTTCAAAAGTTTAGTTCTGCATTTCGAAGGAATTCAGATTTCAGTATTCCGATAACTTATCGTTTTAAAACTTGTTGTAGGCAGTATCATTTTCAGAATGCACTTCTCAAATTGTGTGATGAAATTCTTCTTATTCGGGTCCTTTACATTCAAGAATTGTGAAGAGTTTTAGAGCTGTACAGCTATTATCTTCACAGTAATCCAAGCTTTGAAATCCATGTAAAAACACAACCTGAAAATAAAATCTAAATTAAGCTTTACTCATTATGAATGTTGTAGTTAAAATTTTCTAGAAAAGTAAAAACCCTTGGTGTTAAGATTTGCATAATGTTACCATGTAAACGTTTGACGTCAGTTGAGGGTCACCTACTGCTAGTATATAATTGTGGTCTTCGAAAAACTTATTTGTTTGATACTGAGTTAACCACTTTAATAGTATCTATGAATTAAATAATCCCTTCTTCGTTTTCCTTTTTCCATATCTTCTATAACGTCCTGCAAAATTCAATTTCTTGCCGAATAATGTTCTAACAATTTTTCCTGTACTCTTTCATAATAATTGCAATATTTTAGACTTCCTTTAAAATTTTCGTTCCACTCTATCTTCTATCACGTCCCTCATAATGTAATTTCCTATTAAACAATGATCTTACGAATTTCCTTGTCTCTTTTTAATAGTAGGGAAGTTAACATAAAAATTGTGCACTTCTGGGAAAAAAGATGAAACTTTCAGAAATACTTGTTTACATCCAGCAGAAGAAATCTAAATCTAGAGGTAGAGCCCAAAGTTTCTGTCCTCCATATTGGAAAATGGCCACCATCTTGAAAAATAGGGCTTTTTTTTTTTAGAATATCCATTTTAAGTAGATACTGCTTCTTCAACACTATTCATCCGAATTTCATGGTTGATACGTCATTCTTTTCAGAATAAAGCAGGCTTTTAAATGTAACATGGCGCATGTCCGTATGACGTACAAGGAAAGGGAAATTTGGAGGAAGTCCGGCTTTTCTTTAAAAAATATTGTTTTTGGAAATTTGAGCCTTCCTTGAATCGCCCCAGGTGAAAGTACGCAAAACTAATGTACCCTGAAATAATATAAAGGAGTTATGGTATCTCTTTGCCAAATAACATTGGACTATCCTATATAATGACATGAGAAAAAATTATTTCCTAATCCTGTTTGAAAGTAGGAAATTTACACTAACAGGGAAAATTGCGATCTAAAATTTCTGGATAAAATTAATAGTCCAACGAATTTTATGGCTAATACTTCATTTTTTTTTTTTTTTTTTTGCAATTTCTCAGTTGCAATACTGTCCATACCCCTGTGAGATATGGAAAAATTGAAATTTGGGGGAAATCGGGGAATATATCTGAAAACCTTTTTTGAAAAGGTTTCTTACTCCTGATCTTCAAGACGCCTCGAACTACAAGTCTATGCCTATCATCACCAAAGTGTAAGAAGAAGATTGGAACTACTTCGAAATAGGGTGAGACTGTTCTAAATTACTTGCTAATCTTTGGTCTACAATCTATTTCTTTAACCCTTAAAAGGAAACATTTTTTTACATACGCCATATGAAACATGGGTGAATTTTCACCCACGACTCATAAGTGTTACATTATTTAGTGCGGTGCCGCAAAATATCAGCGCCAGGGCGAGAATATACGACAGCGCCCCCGTACATATGAGTAAGGTCGGCAGACCTGCGAAGCGCCAACATGATTAGCGCGAAGTGTTAAAAAAAAATCAAAAATAAAACCTGCTTTTCCATGATTTTTGAGGACTTTTTTCCTTCCATTTTATATTTGTGCACATGCATTTTCTTGAAGTGAGTAACCTTTTTCCTCTCTCTTTTTCGCTTTCCTTCTTTTTTATTTTTCTCCCGAATTTTGGGTCCCCTACTTTGATGCCGGGGACCATTGCCCCGCTCACCCCTCCCCAGCGGCACGGCACCGACATTATTACTGTATATTTTGAAGTATTTTCTTGAGAATTTATGAAGTAATTAAGAATATATTTTCACTTAAAGATTCAAGAAAAATGGTAAAAATTAAATACACAAATCTAAAAGATTTGTACTTATATATTTGAGGTATTAAATTTTACAGCTGAATAAAAGTTGAAAAATATATTTTGTAGAAAAATGCTAATGCTTACCAACAGAGAACTTTATTTATTGTTCACCTTGAAGCTGGTAAGAAAACATCTACAAAATCTTAATTAATGGGTGCATTTTTTGTAAATAACATCCCGATGTTCTCCATAAATAATTCAGTGGAGAAAGTTACGTGAAAGGAAACATGGAATTTTCAACCAACAATTACATATACAGAGTAAACAGAGATCAGTATAAAAGGTTTGCACCACGATCATAAAGCTACTATTATGCTGCCAAAATGTCTTGAGCCGTGGCAAAAATGCGAACAACGTTCACACCCTCACACACACACGCGTTGAGCCAATAAGGGTTCAGCTGTTGCTAAGCGAGAAAAAGCGAGTGCAAATCCTTCAGCCGATAGCAGCACTTGCAACGGAAGACTAGGGATCAAGTCAATGTAGCATATCTATATCAAGGGAGAAACATAGCATGGAGAGCAAAGTTCAACGCAGTATTGCCAGTCTGCAGCAAAAGAAATAACTTTCATCTGAGTGAGATTTTACCTATGTTTCCTTTTAGGAGTTAACACCCTTATAGCTGCGATTCAATATCATCAGAATTATGTGTTTCATTTCAACCAAATTACAATAAAATAAATCAAATCAGTCAAGTTATCCCGCACCTCGTGGGTGCCTCTCATAACGATCCCGACAGGAAACTTGTTGTCGTTATATTAGATAAGACCTCCTTCCTTTCTGATTCTCAATAGCAGTAGTATGTATTAAAATAAATTCCTCATTTATTTCTTACTCTCTATAACATTAGTATGTGCTGAGGCTAAGATCTTTGTTTGTGATCCTCTATAGCATTAGTGTGGACTTAGATAAAGACCTTCTTTGTTTCTGATCCTCTATAGCATTAGTGTGTACTTAGATAAAGACCTTCTTTATTTCTGATCCTCTATAGCATTAGTATGTACTTAGATAAAGATCATCTTTGTTTCTGATCCTCTATAGCATTAGTGTGCACTTAGATAAAGACCTTCTTTGTTTCTGATCCTCTATAGCATTAGTGTGCACTTAGATAAAGATCATCTTTGTTTCTGATCCTCTATAGCATTAGTGTGTACTTAGATAAAGACCTTCTTTGTTTCTGATCCTCTATAGCATTAGTGTGTACTTAGATAAAGACCTTCTTTGTTTCTGATCCTCTATAGCATTAGTGTGCACTTAGATAAAGATCTTCTTTGTTTCTGATCCTCTATAGCATTAGTGTGTACTTAGATAAAGATCTTCTTTGTTTCTGATCCTCTATAGCATTAGTGTGTACTTACATACAGACCTTCTTTGTTTATGATCCTCTATAGAATTAGTGTGTACTTAGATAAAGACCTTCTTTGTTCCTGATCCTCTATAGCATTAGTGTGTACTTAGATAAAGACCTTCTTTGTTTCTGATCCTCTATAGCATTAGTGTGTACTTAGATAAAGACCTTCTTTGTTTCTGATCCTCTTTAGCATTAGTGTGTACTTAGATAAAGACCTTCTTTGTTTCTGATCCTCTATAGCATTAGTGTGTACTTAGATAAAGACCTTCTTTGTTTCTGATCCTCTATAGCATTAGTGTGTACTTAGATAAAGACCTTCTTTGTTTCTGATCCTCTATAGCATTAGTGTGTACTTAGATAAAGACCTTCTTTGTTTCTGATCCTCTATAGCATTAGTGTGTACTTAGATAAAGACCTTCTTTGTTTCTGATCCTCTATAGCATTAGTGTGTACTTAGATAAAGACCTTCTTTGTTTCTGATCTTCTATAGCATTAGTGTGGACTTAGATAAAGACCTTCTTTGTTTCTGATCCTCTATGGCATTAGTGTGTACTTAGATAAAGACCTTCTTTGTTTCTGATCCTCTATAGCATTAGTGTGTACTTACATACAGACCTTCTTTGTTTCTGATCCTCTATAGCATTAGTGTGGACTTAGATAAAGACCTTCTTTGTTTCTGATCCTCTATAGCATTAGTGTGTACGTAGATAAAGACCTTCTTTGTTTGTGATCCTCTATAGCATTAGTGTGCACTTAGATAAAGACCTTCTTTGTTTCTGATCCTCTATAGCATTAGTGTGTACTTAGATAAAGACCTTCTTTGTTTCTTATCCTCTATAGCATTAGTATGTACTTAGATAAAGATCATATTTGTTTCTGATCCTCTATAGCATTAGTGTGTACTTAGATAAAGATCATCTTTGTTTCTGATCCTCTATAGCATTAGTGTGTACTTAGATAAAGACCTTTGTTTCTGATCCTCTATAGAATTAGTGTGTACTTAGATAAAGACCTTTGTTTCTGATTCTCTTTAGCATTAGCATGTACTTAGGCAAAGATCTTCTTTGTTTTTTTATTCTCCATAGCACTAGTGCCTATTAAGGTAAATTCCTTATTTATTTCTTACTCTCTATTTCACTAGTAAATAATTCTACAACCAATTAAGCGTCACAAAAATATTTACATACTTCATCTCTATTCTAATCTCTTCGCAAAACTGGAAGTGGCAGGCATTTTGTACTACTTTCGGTTTCAATATTAATTAAAATATTACATAAAACCCGACGCGGCTCATGAATGAAATCTTGCTAGTGCAACGAAACTTTTATCACATTAAACTACAAAAAGAAACGTTACAGAATGTCGAAAATGTTGTATACAATAAGGATGGCATTAGGATACTTTTCTTCCCTTAATTTTAAGTGTTAAAAATTTATTTTTTTAAGACTTCTCTCGCGAGCCGCCTCTCAATCATACAAACCAAACTTTTCACGTTTTGTATACGTGGTACTGTTATTTATTTCTAAAGGTAACCAAGGAAGTTCTCTCACATTTTGTGGAGGTTTTTTGTTCAATTGGAACTCCACTATGAGTTGAATACGAATGGACATACGGCGGAGGTTAGTTGTTGGTGTGGGTATATCCAACATACTACCTGGTTGTTGCAGTTCAGTTACACTGTGAACTTGCGTAAGGACAGATTGAATGTGGAACCTACACAGAGTGTCATAAGGGCGTGTATGTTGTACGAATTCAAACTGGGATCAAACATCCCTGCAGCGGGGCAGAAGATATGCCAGACCTTGGGTGAGGGTGTTGTGACTAAGCGGACAGAGCAGCGATGATTTAACAAGCTTAAGGACGGTGACGAAACACTTGAAGAACACTTGAACACCACTTGCCAGAAGACCAATATTATTACAAAATGAGGATCTTCAGACAGCAATTGAGGCAAACAGTGGCCAGATATGTGAGGAACTGGGACTACAATTCACTGTGAGTGGAGAAACCAGAAGCACTACAAGTTTGGTCGATGGGTCCTATATGGCCAGAAGGCAACGCAAGCAAACATCTGTGTTTCTTTGCTGTCTCGTCTGAGGAAGGAGCCATTTCTGGACAGGGTGTGGACATATGATGAGAAGCGGGTCCTGTACGAAGCTCCACGGCGCCGTCATCATTGGTTAGACTCCTATGAACCGGTTCCAAAGCAGCCGGAACCAGCACTTCACCAGAAGAAGGTCCAAGTGTGTGTTAGGTGGACTGCTCGCGGCATCATGCATCGGTAACTGCTACTGGCTGGTCAGAACATTAATACAACTGTGTTCTGTCAGCAATGTTGCCGTGTTCAAAAAATCTTAAAAGTCTGGAACCAGCACTTCTGAATCGCAAAGGGGTCCTCCTGTTACAGGACAACGCTAAGCCCCATGTGGCTAGGATGACCCGGGACACCATTCTACGCCTTGGATGGGAAACACTGTTGCATCCGCTATACTCCCCGCACATTGCACCGTCTGATTATGACCTGTTCCTTGGACAATCACCTTAGAGGACGCCAGTTCAAATCCCTCGTAGAGGTACAAAATGCACTTGATACTTTCTTCACTTCACGGTCCATCAAATTCTACCGCGATGGAATCCATAGATTTCCAGAACGTTGGCAGAAGGTCATTGATGCTGATGGGGACTATTTTTGATCTTCCACACTGAGAAAAAATTCATATGTGGCGTACGTAAAATCGTATGTTACATTTGTATATCCTGTAGTTTTTGGTCTTAACGTACAGCAAACGTATAACTGAAAACTAATGTTTTATAATACTTTCCGTATAAGTGTTCCATCTGCACGTACTTTCAGTGTGAAACAATATTGGCGGTTAGGATCTCACATACAAATGGATGTATATAATATATAGCTGACGAAGGTAACATACACATATGTATGTAATATAAGGAAGACTGTTAGATATCAGTCATCCTGCAACGGCATGATGTAACATCAAAGGACAGTGCCTATGTAGCATACAAATAACATATGCTCCGTACTGATTTCTGTAGTAAGCAAGAGGATTCCGTATATTTGTACAATTTACCAGTGTCTGGAGAACGGATTTTTCTCAGTGTCTGTACGTCGTAGGTGGCATATCGATGTTCGAAGGTGATGGGTCATGAATTGGCAGAACTTTTTTTGGTTACCTTTATAATATTGAAAATGTCACTACGTGGTTTTGGGTTATCTTAATAGGGCAACGCTAAACCCACTCTCGAACGGGCAAAACTCAGCACTTTAAATTTAAGTTGGTACTTACTGTGAGTTTTTGTCTATAATTTTATTGTTACGTATCCGGTGAGAATTGGCACTAACTTAATGTTTTAAACCAATCAAGCTACTCACTAAAAATGTGTATATTAATACAAACAGCGAATAAATTATTATACAAACGAAGGGACTGATTAAAATTTTAAAAGATGGTTTTCTCATCTTCTGTGCATGGAACATTAACCCCTTACCGCATATCGTGCCATATTACATGGCACATACTCTTTTTTCACTTTAGTTTTATTGTGATTTATCAAAGGCACCATATGACTGTTTTGTCTGCTGTGTGAGATATTGACGTGTATGAATAAGAGATTTTGGTGTCATCTGGCATGTTCTTTGTGAGTTGTAAGTGTGTCATATATGGCACTTACTTATTTCTCGTCGGAATTAAGTAAAAAATCTAAAATTCAAGTGTTATTTCATTTTTCAAGTTCCCATATGAGGATTTCCAATACTGATTTTTTTCCGCTAAAATAAAAAAATCTTGCAGGAAGGGGTTAAGCACAATTGAAGAAAGGTGCTTTTTTGTAATATTACTGACTCAGACCTTATCTTTCCATTATCTAATCCATCAAGCACGTGTTATTATTCAAAAGAGTAAATGCACAGACTTAGTTATTGATTTAGTTAACAGATCTTTGAAATATTAGGCATAGAATCTTGAAACGTTCTCCTTGTACCTTGGGCCGTAAAAAAGCTGTAAAGAAGACGGGATTTTTCGAAATGCCACTTCCAAGAAATGTGGGTGGAAGTTACCGTGGTTGATTGACTTTTTGCTGTTTATCTGAAGTCTCTTAAAATTTTGCACAGAAGTTCTTGCATTCTAAGCTGAACATTACATAGATTTATTGCGAAAATCGATTCGTAAGAACAGAAAAGGTGGATTGAACACTTTATTGGTGTTCACCAGATTTCCGAAACTATTAAACGCAGATCTATGAAATGTTTGTAAATGCTTTCCTTGTTGACCTCTTGGGTGGAAGTTGAACATAATTTTGAGATATGTGATACGTAAAGGTAGAAGGAGAGCTTGATTTTTTCGTTCATTAAGTTCACTTTCTCTCCCTACGAACTGTTCATAACGTAGCATGATGGCAACAAAATTTTTGAAAAATGAAAATGAAATCTTTCAATTTAATGTCCCACATTTATATTCTTTGGGCTAAGGAAGACGATGATTAAGGCAAGTGAATTATTATAGAAGAATTAGTGGAATGAGAAAGTGGGAGGAAACGGGAGTACTCCGAGAAAATCCAAGGAAACAACGTTGTCTATCACAAACTTACTTGGGATCGAATTAGAGACTCCACGCACCATTGGTAAGAACTGAGCAACTGTGGCCGCCAAGTTGCCAAACAAAACGATGAAGCATTCAAGTTTCCAAGTTCTACCAATCCTTCTCAAATCAAATGCGTGCTGTGAATTGGACACAAGCTGTAGTTTCAGGTCTCATATGGCATCGGTGTTGTAAAGGTATGTGAAACTCAAGAATCCGATCAAGAAATTATTTTGATGCTTTTTGATTCAGGTTGGCTCAATATTCCTTTTTCAGCGAAACCAGAAATATGTACCGGTACTACTTATTTGCTCAACGATATAAATACTTTATTATTATTATTATTATTATTATTATTATTATTATTATTATTATTATTATTATTATTATTATTATTATTATTATTATTATTATTATTATTATTATTATTATAAGGTTCTTAATGAAAATGTTGGAGCAAACAGGAGAATATACAAACACCATCTTGCTCACTTAAAACTCATTTGACTGGAATCGAATCATGAACTACTCACAACAGAGGTGAGATCTCTATAGCATCAGGTACCATGTTCCATACTCTTCTTCTTCTTCTTCTTCTTATTATTATTATTATTAACAATAATATAGTTGTGTTGATTTTGAGTTTAATGTCCCTTTTCAGCAGCGAGGCTATATGAAACCTGTACCTACTGATTAACGTGGAATCCGAACCACATTAACTCCCGTCGGGAATCGAACCCAGGCCTTTAACAATAATAGAGTAGAAGCAGTAATATACGTGGTGTCAAGAAAGACGAAAATTTTGCTGTTCATGTTTTATTTTCTTTTTCTTTTTTCTTTCTTTCTTTCTTTCCTTTCTTTCTTTCTTTCTTTCTTTTTCTTTTTCTTTTTTTTTACAAACTTTGAATTACTATTGCCTTCACAGTACTGCCCTCTACTGTTAATACGTCGTTGCAACTGTTTCTTCCAATATTTGAACGTCTGCTGGAAACCACTTTTCCCGATGACATGCGGTATTGTCGTCACATTATTCTGAATTTCCTCTGTGGACTGAGTACGGCGTCCTGTCAAAGTGGTTTTAAGTTTAGGATGTAGAAAATGACTTGCCGGGCCTAAGTCCGCAGAACGATGTGAGTGGGGTACAACAGAAGTGAGATGTTTCTCCAGATAATTTGTAAGTTTTTCACTCAAAATTTGATGGCAAGGTTCTACACTTATAGACACTTCTTCAGCAATTTCAAAAACAGTTAAATGTCAATTTTCACCAATTTCCGTGCGCACATTCTCACTATGTTGGGCGTCAATTGAAGTGGAAGATAGTCCAGTCCTTGGACCTTCGGCAACCGAACTTCTGCCCACCGTATTAAAACGCTTAAACCTATCAACGATATCACTGCATTCTGTTCATGTAGTCATCGTTTTATGCTTGGTTATGCATTTGGAATGTTTCTGTGAAGGTTTCACCAGTTTTATACAAAATTTCACACAGATGAACTGTTCTTCCAACTTCATTATTGCTTTTTCGTTAAAACTACGAACAGTTAATGGACGGCGTCACTCAATGTGTTTTGCACTCGACAACTAGCGCATAGATCGGAACCCAATAAAAAGCTGGCGTTTACTAAGATATACAACTATGTGCACACTGGGTTAAGTAAGTACGGAAAGGCGGTTAAGGAGTTATCATCAGCATAATAATAATAATAATAATAATAATAATAATAATAATAATAATAATAATAATAATAATAATAATAATAATAATAATACACAACATCGTGTCTGTGGTTTTTTTCGGGGTAGGCCCCTACTCCTGTTTCCTCGGGACGTTGAACAGAAATATTTCATTTTCATCTGACTTATAGTTAACAATTACATAAATCTTGTTACTGAAAAATAGCCTGTGTTATGTAATATTTCCTTTCTAGCACATTAATTCTTAAAATTATAAATTATCACTTATATAACTTACATTATTATTATCAAAGATACCCACCTGAATAAAAACAATTCAATTTGCAAGTAGCTTCAAACGTGGTTGCTTACAGGTTTCGTAAGCTGTACGTAAAACTAGATGACACAGTGCACTACAAGTATTCCCGTTACATTAGATTTTTTTTCAGTAACTAGTTAGCACGCTAAAAGGAAGCAATGAATGGAATTCTTCTTATGATATATGCTGTACACATATTATCCCTTAAAGTGAATATGATCTTTCATTGCAAAATATTCTCTTTGAGTACAAACTGTCCTTGCTGCTATTATCAGATAAGAGCCTTAGTAACATAATATCTGTTCTATGTTCTCCTTGTGCAAATTTAAAGATATACGTTCAGGTTTCTGTAGATAGATGGCGGTTTAATTTAACATCAAGCGGCTATCAGTCTCTGCATCTAAATTCAGTGCAATACGACCCACACTGAATAAATGAGATATGAAAATAATCAGACCTGGCTTCTTAGCGCTACTCCTTCAGTGGAATAAAATACAAACAAAAATGTGAACTGAGAACTCAAACTGCCTCCATTAGATCCGAATCCAATTTAACCAAATGGTAACACAGGGGTGCCCACAAGGGGGGGCTATGACGCAAACTGCGTCATTGAAATATTTGGGGGGGTTAAAAATCTATATAAATATGTTTGATGGGGGGGGGTAAAATTAATCGAAAAGATTTTTTTCATGGAAGAACACCTACGGATAGACAATTGGGGGGTGCGTCATCGACATAAGGGGGGGTGGGCACCACTGGGTAACAAATAGATATTTGCACTTGTAATTTAGCTTGGAAAACAATTTCCATTTTCTGTCATATTGCTCTACTGTGTCTGAATAGCTATAAGAGTTAATATAATATAATATGTGGGACTTTTCGTAAGACCAGTTTATCACACATTGGTTCATGGATTCAATCTTCAGGGAAGCCCAGTCTTTATTAGTGTTGAATTCAGACTCAAGATAGCTGTTTAGCTATTTTGATCAAATAGACATTATTAAACTCAAAATCGTGTATATTATTTTCTAAATATGCATTTGAATTTGATTTACTCGTATTTTCCCTAAACACTGCTTCTGTATTGGATGACCAGGTTGTGAGAATAAATAAAAAATAAGCGCTCAAAGCTACTACTACTACTACTACTACTACTACTACTACTACTACTACTACTACTACTAATAATAATAATAATAATAATAATAATAATAATAATAATAATAATAATAATAAAGCGCTTGAGAGCAGAAAATAATTTATTTTACTATTATTTATAGTCGTGCAAAGCCGATCAAATTATTTTCTAATACAAAATTATTTCCATGGTTATTTTGTGAGTCACTAAAGGTGCTTGACTTGGCACGATTTCAAAAACAGTTGATTTCAGCGCTATGTATTTTTTTGTGTGTGTGTGTTTTAGTACCTTTTTAAAAGTCGATTCTTATATTGTTTTTAAAAAGTTGTAGTTTCCTGCTTTTTAGTGTGGTTTTGAAGTCTATTGTTTCTCTTTCTGAAAGTTTTTATATTGTGTTTTTAGTGTGTTATTGAATCAGTTATTTTTCTTCTGTTTTTATTTTTAAAAATATATTTTTTTTTTACAATTTTTCTTTGCTCAGTAGTTGTTAGATACCTAAACAAAAAGTATTACAAACTCGCTATGAAATGGGTCTCCCGACGAAACATGCAGAAGAAACGGGTGATTATTAATTATTGAATTTTTGAAATACTTTTTTTTATTATAGGTAACAGTTTCCCTTAAGAATAGCTCATTACTTTGGTGAGAACCGCAACAAAATATCACGTAGTCATTACTTTGAGCATGAGATGGCGTTAGTGTCTCAAATCGCAAGATATAGTAGTCGCAGCGGGTCCGGCCTAACACCAGTTAATAGCTGATTGTTGAGGCAAATTACACATCATATTTCGTATTTTTACTAATCTACATTACAAATCGACTATTATATACCCTATACTATGTCTAGATCCTCGATTGTTGGGAGAGAACTTTTACTTGTAAGACCTCGTAGTACTTCAGACAATGAACATTCTTACCTACCATACATCTTAAACATCGTTCTTCCGACACATTAGAACAATTGTTTGAATATTTATAATAAATAACAATTTCTAATAGAAGTAAGACTATATTTCGAATTTCCATCTCTCGGAAGGGTTTTTACTCTCGAGATATACAAGAAAAACGTTGTTTATCAAGTAATTTTCACCGTGAGTGAGTGGTTGACGTCATGGCTTCATAACCGGAGAGTTTCTCGTTCGAAACCCTCTCTGAGAGCTCTGAATTTTTTATTCTTCGTACGTTAAGTTCTTTTTTCACGGTGCGATCCTCTGATGCTTCAAAGAAAATTTCTTCACCTTATTTCGGCAACTGCGGATGTGATGCTCACAGGTTTCGCTCAAAATGTATGATTCTTATGAAGTTTCAGAAAATCACAATTTTCCTCGTAAATACGGATGCTGTTCGATCGTTTGTTTCTCGCTTGCAATACGTGAATGTATAGCTCTTTGATCTCATATTTGAATTTCTCTTCCTCCTCTCTTTCTCTCTCTCTTTCAATGTTGTCTGTCACAAACCCACATGGCCCGGGATCAAACGTTCGAAAACAAATCCAAGCCTCTATAAACGTCCTCTATAAGTTGGTTTTCCGTCGTCTCCAGATATGTAGTCACTACAAACAGAAAGACAGACGTCAATAAAACAGTCGCTTTCGTTCTGGTAATTTCCATATTCAAGATGCTCCTCGCAGTGGAAGACGAATCACAGAAAAAGTGGATGATGTGTTGGAAAAAGTGGAACAAAATCGGCATTTAAAGAGTCATGACATCGCCAACGACCTACATATCTATCACCACTTTCAAGTCATTTCAGAGAAAGTTGGCTGATAAGGACTTATCCTTTGCTTATATGCAACCCGCTTTACTTTGTTGAATTTCTGGTTGCAGAATATTTAGGGTAGTCTTTTTGATCACGTGTTGCAGGAATTAATTGATTTTTGAAAAAAAATAATTATTTATCATTCTTTTCAAAGTTTTTATACGTATTTTCTTGGGAAAAACTTCCTTGGGAAAAACTTGTTCGACTAGTGAAAACAGCATCGAAATATGACTCAAAGTTCCCAAGATAATCGCATACATACAAACGTACAGTCCGCAGCAATAAAAATGCAACATGAGCATATAAGTTTATTGTGAAACGACGAAGTCTTTTGCTCCAAAATAAGTGTGCAGGGGGAACACTGAGGTTTCTCTTGGCGTGATTCATGCCACTTAGATGTTATGTTGAGTCCCTGGGCTGTTAGGCGTAGTTTCACATTAAACTTACATGTTCATGTTGCAGTTTTTTTGCTGTGAACTGTACAACCATATAAGCATACACATTTACAGGTCAAACTGAGAACCGTCTTCGTTCTTTTGAAGTCTGTTAACCTTTGACTACCAATTTTTTTAAATGTAAACATTCTTTTATATATATACGATTATTTAATGTGGGATATTCCTGACATCTGTACACAGTTTTTTGGAAAGTAAACACAGTCCTCTGGTCCCTTATGACCTGATGGGAGAACAACATGTATTTTTTTCTTTTTAGAATTTTCTAAAAACAAATTCCCAACGATGTTTAAATTATTCGTAAGGGACTCATGTATTCCATTGGTAGTTAAGGATTAAAAAAAATATACTCGGAAAAGTGACGTAATTTGACTAGCCATTTAGGTGTTCATACTAATGAAAAAGAAACCTCAAGTTTTTAAATATAATCAGATTTATATTTATATAAACTTATTTTAATTTTAACTTTCACATCACCTTTTATATTTAACAAGAACCAGGATTAGCGAATATATATATATCTTCTTTTGGAAAGATAGTTCCTTCCGATATCAACTACGAGAGTTGTAATAAATAAAGTACTGGCAACACAGTATAAGATACGTTGTAGCAAATGAAGGTCAATTTTTCAGCATGCAAATCAACTACGAGAGTTGTAATAAATAAAGTACTGCCAACATAGTATAAGATACGTTGTAGCAAATGAAGGTCAATTTTTCAGCATGCAAATCAACTACGAGAGTTGTAATAAATAAAGTACTGCCAACATAGTATTAGATACGTTGTAGCAAATGAAGGTCAATTTTTCAATATGCAAATCAACTACGAGAGTTGTAATAAATAAAAGACTGGCAACATAGTATTAGATACGTTGTAGCAAATGAAGGTCACGTTTTCAGCATGCAAATCAACTACGAGAGTTATAATAAATAAAGTACTGCCAACATAGTATAAGATACGTTCTAGAAAATGAAGGCCAAGTTTTCAGCATGAAAATCAACTACGAAGCCTTCAAAAAATCAAATAGTACCAACATCGCTAGTACGTACATGTACTGACCGTACAACAACAATCAAATTAGAGGCTTTCAACATGTGCACTGTCATACAGCATTCCTCAAATATGCAGCAGCTGTCGTTGCTGCTGGTAAGGTGATTTTTGTTGGTTTCGAGGATGGACCATCCTTCAATGTGTTGTAAGGATAGAATCTAGATATCTGGTAATCTGGATGTCCCAATATCTCCTGGCTAAGGATTCAGTTTGTTTCAGTGCCACATGACAACAGATTTGTAATTGCTCCTTCAGGATATATGTCACAGACTTTGATGACTAATTTCAATTTCTACAAACCTCTTGGATTTTCATTAAAAAATTCTTTTGATATTTCTTAACGTACTTTTAGGGCACTTCATATAATACTGACTACTGTAATCACAACATCATCACTACTCACTTTATCTTTGAACACTTCGCACTGATTAAATTTCCAGATCCTTCGCGCACACAATCGTTCTGACAACGTTGTCAATTTTTTAATTACAACCCTTGGATCCTAAGAGCAAGAAAACAATCAACGCCTTTTTTTAAGTGTTACATTAGAGATAAATATATTTTACAATCATACATATTTTAATTTCAGTTTTGTATGTATGTAAAATTCCATTTATGGAATTAAGAGAAAAACATTACCACATTCTTCAGACGCACTTACAATAAAATAACAACATATAGTACTCAACATATGTCACAGACTTTGATGACTAATTTCAATTTCTACAAACCTCTTGGATTTTGACAAAGAATGCTCTTAATGTTTCTTAACGTACTTTCAGGGCACTTCATATAACACTGACTACTGTAATCACTACATCATCACTACTACTCTCTTTATCTTTGAACACTTCGTACTGATTAAATTTCCAGATCCTTCGCGCACATAATCGTTCTCACAATGTTGCCAATACTTTAATTTCAACCCTTGGATATACTTTTTCTTAACAGCAAGAAAACAATTAACACTTTTTTCTAAGTGTTATATTAGAGATAAATATATTTTACAATCGTACATATTTTAGTTTCAGTTCAGCATGTATGTAAAATTCCATTTATGGAATTAAAATAGAATCACTACCACATTCTTCAAGCGCACTTACAATAAAATAATATAACAACATATAGTACTCAACATATTGTACAAGACCTTAAAGCAGACACTGCACATTTTAAGCAAGCAAATTTTCTTTTGCCCTTTAGAAGCAGGAATCCAATTGTAATCCACCACCGCCACTCTTATATTTGATTGTTTTTCTTAGACTCGTATTTGTTTCATCAACCATTAATTCTTCTTTCTTTCCACTCCTCCGTC
The DNA here is from genome assembly GCF_964235325.1 of Thermobia domestica. NCBI lineage: Eukaryota > Metazoa > Arthropoda > Insecta > Zygentoma > Lepismatidae > Thermobia > Thermobia domestica. The sequence continues at coordinate 95,017 of NW_027656160.1, forward strand.
ACTTGCCCACAAGGGATAGAAATGTGAGTCAAGCGCTGCTAAGTGGAGAAATTCGTTAGCTGTTATGGAAGTAGACAAGTGACTACAACAATTTGTTGACAACACGAGGAAATGAGCTTCCAGTCATATGCTCAATGATGCTTGATATGGTTGCAGCGCGAATGCAACGCTATAAATGTGAAATGTTGTTTTCCTTTTAGTTTTTTAAACAAAAACTTTCAAGAGATACATCCATTTCTTTGCACTGAGGAACAAAGTTATATTCGTACTCAAAAACTGTCCTAAAAGTTCTCAAACACTCATTGAGGTCACAAATTAGGCCGTTGCATAACCATGAAATCTCAGTCAGCATTCACAACCGGTTTTTATCCGATTTGTCGAAATCTTTGTAATCTAATGTTCACTTCAATTCAAAGAGAAGATGGTAATCTATTAATGCCGAAAATTTCTTTCACTTATATTCAATATTGAGTTTATGAGTTTTATTTAACGTTGCCATCTATTGATTTACACTGAGTGCTCAATGAATTGTCACCGTCTACGTAATATTTAAGTGGATTTCGCCAGACCCCCTCCCCACTTTGGAGTTTCGAAACAAAACCTATGCCAATCGTCTGTGCTACGTTTGTGCCGGAATGTACCGCAAAAATTTTCGTTTGTACCACTTCAGGTACGAAGTTATAAGTCTCTTAAAGTGGGGGGCCCGGGGCAAACGGCAGCCCCCACCTTAAAATTTCGAAACAAAACCTATGCCAATCGTTTGTGCTACATTTGTGCCAGAATGTACCGCAAAAATTTTCGTTTGTACCACTTTCGGTACGAAGCTATAACAGTCTTAAAGTGTGTGTGGGGGGGGGGTCTGTGGAAACGGCAGCCTCCAACCTTGGAATTTCGAAACAAAACCTATGCCAATCGTTTGTGCTCCGTTTGTGCCGAAATGAACCGCAAACATTTTCATTTGTACCACTTCCGGTACAACGTTATAAAAATTTTAAAATGCTAGGCTCGGAAAGCGGCAGCCCCCAACCTTCGAATTTCCAAACAAAACCTATGCTAATCATTAGTGATACGTTTGTGCCGAAATGTACCGATAAAAGTTTCGTTTGTACCACTTCCGGTACGAAGATTGAAGAGATTTAAGGTAGGGAAACTGGGGAAACGGCCGCCTCCAACATTGGAATTTCGAAACAAAACTTATGCCAATCGTTTGTGCTATGCTTGTGCCGGAATGTACCGCAAAAATTTTCGTTTGTACCACTTCCGCTACAACGTAGCAAGAATTTTAAAGTGGGGGCCCTGGGGAAACGGCAGCCTCCAACCTTGGAATTTCGAAGCAAAACCTATGCCAATCGTTTGTGCTACGTTTGTGTCGGAATGTACGGCAAAAAGTTTCGTTTGTACCACTTCCGCTACAACGTTACAAGAATTTTAAAGTGGGAGAGGGTAAACGACATCCTCCAACCTTGGAATTTCGAAACAAAACCTATGCCATTCGTTTGTGCCGGAATGTACCGCAAAAAGTTTCGTTTGTACCACTTCCGGTACGAAGTTATAAGTTTTAAAGTGGGGGCGGAAAGTAAACAACAGCCTCCAAAATAGGAATTGCGAAACAAAACCTATGCCAATCGTTTGTGCCGAAATGTACCGCAAAAATTTTCGTTTGTACCACTTCCGTACGAAGGTATAAGGGTTTTAAAGAGGGGGGGGGGGGCTGGGGAAACGGCAGCCCCCCACCTTGGAATTTGGAAACAAAACCTATGCCAATCGTTTGTGCTACGTTTGTGCCGCAATGTACCGCAACAATTTGCGTTTGTACCACTTCCGGTACAACGTTATAAGAATTTTAAACTGGGGCCCTGGGGAAACGGCAGCCTCCAACCTTGGAATTTCGAAACAAAATTATGCCAATCGTTTGTGCTACGTGTGTGCCGAAATGTACCGCAAAAATTTTCGTTTGTACCACTTCCGGTACAACGTTATAAGAATTTTAAAGTGTTAGGCTCGGAAAGCGGCAGTCCCCAACCTTAGAATTTCGAAACAAAACCTATGCCAATCGTTTGTGCTACGTTTGTGCCGGAATGTACCGCACAAATTTTCGTTTGTACCACTTCCGTACGAAGTTATAAGGGTTTTAAAGTCGGGGAAGCTGGGGAAACGGCTGCCTCCAACCTTGGAATTTCCTAACTAAACCTATTGCAATCGCTTGTGCTACGTTTGTGCCGAAATGTACCGCAAAAATTCTCGTTTGTACCACTTCCGGTACAACGTTATAAGAATTTTAAAGAGTTATTCTCGGAAAGCGGCGGCCCCCAACCTTCGAATTTCGAAACAAAACCTATGCTAATCATTAGTGATACGTTTGTGCCGAAATGTACCGCAAACATTTTCGTTTCTGCCACTCTCGGTACGAAGTTATAAGAGATTTAAAGTGGGGAAACTGGGGAAACGGCCGCCTCCAACCTTGGAAGTTTGAAACAAAACCTATGCCAATCGTTTGTGCTACCTTTGTGCCGGAATGTACCGCAAAAAATTTCGTTTGTACCACTTCCGCTGCAACGTTACAAGAATTTTAAAGTGTTAGGCTCGCAAAACGGCAGTCCCCAACGTTCGAATTTCGAAACAAACCCTATGCTAATCATTAGTGATACGTTTGTGCCGAAATGATCCGATAAAAGTTTCGTTTGTACCACTTCCGGTACGAAGATATGTAAGTTTTAAAGTGGGGGCCCTGGGGAAACGGCAGCCTCCAACATTGGAATTTCGAAGCAAAACCTATGCCAATTGTTTGTGCTACGGTTGTGCCGGAATGTACCGCAAAAATTTTCGTTTGTACAATTTCCGCTACAACGGTACAATAATTTTAAAGTTGGGGAGGGTAAACGACAGCTTCCAACCTAGGAATTTTGAAACAAAACCTATGCCATTCGTTTGTGCCGGAATGTACCGCAAAAAGTTTCTTTTGTACCACTTCCGGTACAACGTTATAAGAATTTTAAAATGTTAGGCTCGGAAAGAAGTAGCGCCCAACCTTCGAATTTCAGAACAAAACCTATGCTAATCATTAGTGATACGTTTGTGCCGAAATGTACCGCAAACATTTTCGTTTGTACCACTCTCGGTACGAAGTTATAAGAGATTCAAAGTGGGGAAACTGGGGAAACGGCCGCCTCCAACCTTGGAATTTCAAAACAAAACCTATGCTAATCGTTTGTGATACGTTTGTGCCGAAATGTACCGCAAAAATTTTCGTTTGTGCCACTTCCGCTACAATGTTACAAGAATTTTAAAGTGCTCGCCCTGGGGAAACGGCAGTCTCCAACCTTGGAATTTGGAAACAAAACCTATGCCAATCGTTTGTGCTACGTTTGTGCCGGAATGTACCGCAAAAATTTTCGTTTGTACCACTTCCGGTACGAAGCTATAACAGTTTTAAAGTGGGGGCGGAAGGTAAGCGACAGCCTCCAACCTAGGAATTTCGAAACAAAACCTATGCCAATCGTTTGTGCTACGTTTGTGCCCGAATGTACCTCAAAAATTTTCGTTTGTACCACTTCCGTACGTAGGTATAAGTTTTTTTAAAGTGGGGGGGCCGGGGAAACTGCAGCCCCCCACCTTGGAATTTCGAAACAAAACCTATGCCAATCGTTTGTGCTACGTTTGTGCCGGAATGTACCGCAAAAATTTTCGTTTCTACCACTTCCGATACAAAGATATAAAAGTTTTAAACTAGGAAGATGCAGTCTCCACAGCTCCATACTTTAAGACTTGTATACCTTTTTAACGGAAGCGGTACAAACGAAAAATTTTTCGGTACATCCTGGTACAAACGATTCAGATACTTTTCATTTGGAAATTGAAAAGCTTGGGGCTGTCATTTCCACAGACCCAAGTTGAAAACTCTTATATTTTTGCACAAACGATTAGCGTATGCTTCATTTCGAAATTCAATGGTGGCGAGGCTGTAGAAACGGCAGCCCTCTAGTTTAAAACATTTATAATTTTGCACCGGAAGTGGAACTAACGAAAATTTTGCGGTACATTCCGGCACAAAAGATTGTCGTAGGTTTAGTTTCGAAATTCCAAGGTTGGGGGCTGCCGTTTCCTCAGCCCCCACTTTAAAACTGTTATAACTTTTTACCGGAAGTAGTACAAACGAAATTTTTTGCGGTACATTTTGGCAAAAACTTAACACTAATGATTAGCATAGGTTTTCTTTCGAAATTCCAAGGTTAGGGGCTGCCGTTTCCCCGGCCTAACACTTTAAAATTCTTATAACGTTCTCCGGAAGTGGTACAAACAACAATTTTTGCTGAACATTCCGGGTCAAACCTAGCACAAACGATTGACATAGGTTTTGTTTCGAAATTCCAAGGGTGGACGCTGCCGTTTCCTCAGCCCCCCACTTTAGAACTCTTATAACTTCGTATCGGAAGTGGTACAAACGAAATTTTTGCTGCACATTTCGGCAAAAACTTATCACTAACGAATAGCATAAGTTTTCTTTCGAAATTCGAAGGTTGGGGGCTGCCGCTTTCCGAGCTAAAATTCTTATAACGTTGTACGGGAAGTGATACAAACAAAAATTTTTGCGGTACATTTCGGCAGAAACGTAGCACAAACGATTGGCATAGGTTTTGTTTGGAAATTCCAAGGTTGGAGGCTGCCGTTTCCTCAGCCCCTCCACTTTAAAACTCCTATAACTTCGTATCGGAAGTGGTTTAAACGAAAATTTTTGCGGTACATTCCGGCACAAATGTAGCGTAAACGATTAGAATACGCTTTGTTTCGAAATTCCAAGGTGCGAGGCTGCCGTTTCTCCAGCCACCCCACTTTAAACTCTTATAACTTTGTACCTGAAGTGGTACAAACGAAAAGTTTTGCTGTACATTTCGGCACAAACTTATCACTAATGATTACCATAAGTTTCTTTCGAAATTCGTAGGTTGGGGGCTGCCGTTTTCCGAGCCTAACACTTTAAAATTCTTATAACGTTGTACCGGAAGTGGTACAAACAATAATTTTTGCGGTACGTTTCGCCAAAAACGTAGCACAAACGATTGGCATAGGTTCTGTTTCGAAGTTCGAAGGTTGGAGGCTGCCGTTTCCTCAGCACCCCACTTTAAAAATCCTATAACTTCGTACCGGAAGTGGTAGAAATGAAACTTTATGCGGTACATTCCGCCACAAATATAGCACAAACAATTGGAATAGGTTTTGTTTTGAAATTTTAGGGTTGGAGGCTGGCGATTCCCCAGGGCCCTCACTTTAAAACTCTTTTAACTTCGTACCGGAAGTGGTACAAACGAAATTTTTTGTGTTATATTCCGGCACAAACGTAGCACAATCGATTGGCATAGGTTTTGTTTCGAAATTCTAAGGTTAAGGGATGCCGTTTCTCCAGCCCCCCCCGTTAAGACCCTTATAACTTCGTACCGGAAGTGGTACAAACAAAAATTTTTGCGGTACATTTCGGCACAAACGATTGGCATAGGTTTTGTTTCGAAATTCCAAGGTGGGATTCTGCCGTTTCCTCACCACCCCACTTTAAAGCTGTTATAACTTCGTACCGGAAGTGGTACAAACGAAAATTTTTGCGGTAGATTTCGGCACAAACTTAACACTAATGATTACCATAGGTTTTCTTTCGAAATTCCAAGGTTAGGGGCAGCCGTTTCCCAGTCCTCACACTTTAAAATTCTTATAACGTTCTCCGGAAGTGGTACAAACGAAAATGTTTGCGGTACATTCCGGCACAAACGTAGCACAATCGATTGGCATAGGTTTTGTTTCGAAATTCCAAGGTTGGAAGATGCCGTTTCTCCACCCCCCCCCCCCACATTAAAACCCTTATAACTTCGTACGGAAGTGGTACAAACAAAAATTTTTGCGGTACATTCCGGCACAAACGTAGCACAAACGATTGGCATATGTTTTGTTTCGAAATTCCAAGGTTGGAGGCTGCTGTTTCTTCAGCCCCCCCCCCGACTTTAAAACGCTTATAAAATCGTACCCGAAGTGGTACAAACGAAAATTTTTGCGGTACATTTCGGCACAAACGTATCACTAATGACTAGCATAGGTTTTGTTTCGAAATTCCAAGGTTGGAGGCTGCCTTTTCCTCAGCCTTCCACTTTAAAACTCTTATAACTTCGTATCGGAAGTGGTACAAAGGAAAATTTTTGCTGTACATTTCGGAACAAACGATTAGCATAGGTTTTGTTTCGAAATTCCAAGGTAAGGGCGGCCGTTTCCCCAGCTCCCACTTTAAAACCCTTATAACGTCGTGCGGGAAATAGTAAAAACGAAAAATTTGGCGGTACATTTCGGCACAAACTTATCACTAATGAATAGCATATGTTTCTTTCGAAATTCGTAAGTTGGGGGCTGCCGTTTTCCGAGCCTAACACTTTAAAATTCTTGTAACGTTGTACCGGAAGTGGTACAAACAAAAATTTTTGCGGTACATTCCGGCATAAATGTAGCACAAACGATTGGAATAAGATATGTGTCAAAATTATAGGTGGGAGGCAAGGTCGTTTCCTCCAGCCACCCCACTTTAAAACTCTTATAACTTTGTACCGGAAGTGGTACAAACGAAAAATTTGCTGTACATTCCGGCACAAACGTAGTACAATCGATTGGCATAGGTTTTGTTTTGAAATTCCAGGATTGGAGGCTGGCGTTTCCCCAGGGCCCTCACTTTAAAACTCTTCTAACTTCGTACCGGAAGTGGTACAAACGAAATTTTTTGTGGTACATTCCGGCACAAACGTAGCACAATCGATTGGCATAGGTTTTGTTTCGAAGTTCCAAGGTTGGAGGCTGCCGTTTCCTCAGCACCCCACTCTAAAAATTCTATAACTTCGTACCGGAAGTGGTAGAAACGAAACATTTTGCGGTACAATCCGGTACAAATGTAGCACAAACGATTTGAATAGGTTATGTGTCAAAATTTCAGGTGGGAGGCAAGGTCGTTTCCCCCAGCCACCCCACTTTAAAACTCTTCTAACTTCGTACCGGAAGTGGTACAAACGAAATTTTTTGTGGTACATTCCGGCACAAACGTAGCACAATCGATTGGCATAGGTTTTGTTTCGAAATTCCAAGGTTGGAGAATGCCGTTTCCTCAGCACCCCACTTTAAAAATTCTATAACTTCGTACCGGAAGTGGTACAAACGAAAATTTTTGCGGTACATTCCAGCACAAGCGTATCACAAACGATTGGCGTAGGTTTTGTTTCCAAATTCCAAGGTTAGGGGCTGCCGTTTCCCCGGCCTAACATTTTAAAATTCTTATAACTTTCTCCGGAAGTGGTACAAACGAAAATGTTTGCGGTACCTTCCGGCACAAACGTAGCACAAACGACTGGCATATGCTTTGTTTCGAAATTCCAAGGTTGGAGGCTGTTGTTTCTGCAGCCCTCCCGACTTTAAAACGCTTATAAATTCGTACCGGAAGTTGTACAAACGAAAAGTTTTGCGGTACATTTGGGCACAAACGTATCACTAATGACTAGCATAGGTTTTGTTTCGAAATTCCAAGGTTGGAGGCTGCCTTTTCCTCAGCCTTCCACTTTAAAACTCTTATAACTCCGTACTGGAACTGGTACAAACGGAAATTTTTGCTGTACATTTTGGCACAAATGATTGGCATAGGTTTTGTTTCGAAATTCCAAGGTAAGGGCGTCCGTTTCCCCAGCCCCCACTTTAAAACTCTTATAACGTCGTACGGGAAATAGTAAAAACGAAAATTTTTGCGGTACATTTCGGCACAAACTTATCACTAATGATTAGCATATGTTTCTTTCGAGATTCGTAGGTTGGGGGCTGCCGTTTTCCGAGCCTAACATTTTAAAATTCTTATAACGTTGTAGCGGAAGTGGTACAAACAAAAATTTTTGCGGTACGTTTCGCCAAAAACGTAGCACAAACGATTGGCATAGGTTTTGTTTCGAAGTTCCAAGGTTGGAGGCCGCCGTTTCCTCAGCACCCCACTTTAAAAATTCTATAACTTCGTACCGGAAGTGGTAGAAACGAAACATTTTGCGGTACAATCCGGTACAAATGTAGCACAAACGATTTGAATAGGTTATGTGTCAAAATTTCAGGTGGGAGGCAAGGTCGTTTCCCCCAGCCACCCCACTTTAAAACTCTTCTAACTTCGTACCGGAAGTGGTACAAACGAAATTTTTGTGGTACATTCCGGCACAAACGTAGCACAATCGATTGGCATAGGTTTTGTTTCGAAATTCCAAGGTTGGAGAATGCCGTTTCTCCAGCCCCCCCTTCACCACGTTAAAACCCTTATAACTTCCTACGGAAGTGGTACAAACAAAAATTTTTGCGGTACATTCCGGCACAAACGTAGCACAAACGATTGGCATAGGTTTTGTTTCGAAATTCCACGGTTGGAGGCTGCCGTTTCCTCAGCACCCCACTTTAAAAATCCTATAACTTCGTACCGGAAGTGGTACAAACGAAAATTTTAGAGGTACATTTCGGCTCAAACTTAACACTAATGATTAGCATAGGTTTTCTTTCGAAATTCCAAGGTTAGGGGCTGCCGTTTCCCCGGCCTAACACTTTAAAATTCTTATAACTTTCTCCGGAAGTGGTACAAACGAAAATGTTTGCGGTACATTCCGGCACAAACGTAGCACAAACGACTTGCATATGCTTTGTTTCGAAATTCCAAGGTTGGAGGCTGCTGTTTCTGCAGCCCCCCGACTTTAAAACGCTTATAAATTCGTACCGGAAGTTGTACAAACGAAAAGTTTTGCGGTACATTTCGGCACAAACGTATCACTAATGACTAGCATAGGTTTTGTTTCGAAATTCCAAGGTTAGGGGCAGCCGTTTCCCAGTCCTCACACTTTACAATTCTTATAACGTTCTCCGGAAGTGGTACAAACGAAAATTTTTGGGGTACATTCCGGCACAAACGTAGCACAAACGGTTGGCATAGGTTTTGTTTCGAAATTCCATGGTTGGAGGCTGCCGTTTCCTCAGCACCCCACTTTAAAAATCCTATAACTTCGTACCGGAAGTGGTACAAACGAAAATTTTTGCGGCACATTTCGGCTCAAACTTAACACTAATAATTAGCATAGGTTTTCTTTCGAAATTCCAAGGTTAGGGGCTGCCGTTTCCCCGGCCTAACACTTTAAAATTCTTATAACTTTCTCCGGAAGTGGTACAAACGAAAATGTTTGCGGTACATTCCGGCACAAACGTAGCACAAACGACTGGCATATGCTTTGTTTCGAAATTCCAAGGTTGGAGGCTGCTGTTTCTGCAGCCCCCCCGACTTTAAAACTCTTCTAACTTCGTACCGGAAGTGGTACAAACAAATTTTTTGTGGTACATTCCGGCACAAACGTAGCACAATCGATTGGCATAGGTTTTGTTTCGAAATTCCAAGGTTGGAGAATGCCGTTTCTCCAGCCCCCCCTTCCCCACGTTAAAACCCTTATAACTTGCTACGGAAGTGGAACAAACAAAAATTTTTGCGGTACATTCCGGCACAAACGTAGCACAAACGATTGGCATAGGTTTTGTTTCGAAATTCCATGGTTGGAGGCTGCCGTTTCCTCAGCACCCCACTTTAAAAATCCTATAACTTCGTACCGGAAGTGGTACAAACGAAAATTTTTGCGGTACATTCCAGCACAAACGTATCACAAAAGATTGGCATAAGTTTTGTTTCGAAATTCAAAGGTGGGGGCTGCCGTTTCCCCAGCCCTCCCACTTTAAAACTCTTATAACTTCGTACCGGAAGTGGTAGAAACAAAAATTTTTGCGTTAAATTCTGGCACAAACGTAGCACAAACGATTGGCATAGGTTTTGTTTCAAAATTCCTAGGTTGGAGGCTGACGTTTAGCCCCCACTTTAAAACTGTTATAACTTCGTACCGGAAGTGGTACAAACAAAAATTTTTGCGGCACATTTCGGCACAAAATTAACACTAATGATTAACATAGGTTTCCTTTGGAAATTCCACGGTTAGGGGCTGCCGTTTCCCCGGCCTAACACTTGAAAATTCTTATAACGTTCTCTGGAAGTGGTACAAACGAAAATGTTTGCGGTACATTCCGGCACAAACGTAGCACAAACGATTGGCATATGTTTTGTTTCGAAATTCCAAGGTTGGAGGCTGCTGTTTCTCCAGCCCCCCCGAATTTAAAACGCTTATAAATTCGTACCGGAAGTGGTACAAACGAAAATGTTTGCGGTACATTGAAGGCACAAACGTAGTACAAACGATTGGCAAAGGTTTTGTTTCGAAATTCCAAGGTTGGAGGCGGCCGTTTCTCCAGTTTCCCCATTCTAAAATCCTTATAACGTTGCACCGGAAGTCGTCCAAACGAAAATTTTTGTGGTACATTCCGGCACAAACGTAGCACAATCGATTGGCATAGGTTTTGTTTTGAAATTCCAGGATTGGAGGCTGGCGTTTCCCCAGGGCCCTCACTTTAAAACTCTTCTAACTTCGTACCGGAAGTGGTACAAACGAAATTTTTTGTGGTACATTCCGGCACAAACGTAGCACAATCGATTGGCATAGGTTTTGTTTCGAAATTCCAAGGTTGGAGAATGCCGTTTCCTCAGCACCCCACTTTAAAAATTCTATAACTTCGTACCGGAAGTGGTACAAACGAAAATTTTTGCGGCACATTTCGGCTCAAACTTAACACTAATGATAAGCATAGGTTTTCTTTCGAAATTCCAAGGTTAGGGGCTGCTGTTTCTGCAGCCCCCCCGACTTTAAAACGCTTATAAATTCGTACCGGAAGTTGTAGAAACGAAAAGTTTTTCGGTACATTTCGGCACAAACGTATCACTAATGACTAGCATAGGTTTTGTTTCGAAATTCCAAGGTTGGAGGCTGCCTTTTCCTCAGCCTTCCACTTTAAAACTCTTATAACTCCGTACTGGAACTGGTACAAACGGAAATTTTTGCTGTACATTTTAGCACAAACGATTGGCATAGGTTTTGTTTCGAAATTCCAAGGTAAGGGCGTCCGTTTCCCCAGCCCCCACTTTAAAACTCTTATAACGTCGTACGGGAAATAGTAAAAACGAAAATTTTTGCGGTACATTTCGGCACAAACTTATCACTAATGATTAGCATATGTTTCTTTCGAGATTCGTAGGTTGGGGGCTGCCGTTTTCCGAGCCTAACATTTTAAAATTCTTATAACGTTGTAGCGGAAGTGGTACAAACAAAAATTTTTGCGGTACGTTTCGCCAAAAACGTAGCACAAACGATTGGCATAGGTTTTGTTTCGAAGTTCCAAGGTTGGAGGCTGCCGTTTCCTCAGCACCCCACTTTAAAAATTCTATAACTTCGTACTGGAAGTGGTAGAAACGAAACTTTTTGCGGTACAATCCGGCACAAATGTAGCACAAACGATTTGAATAGGTTATGTGTCAAAATTTCAGGTGGGAGGCAAGGTCGTTTCCCCCAGCCACCCCACTTTAAAACTCTTCTAACTTCGTACCGGAAGTGGTACAAACGAAATTTTTTGTGGTACATTCCGGCACAAACGTAGCACAATCGATAGGCATAGGTTTTGTTTCGAAATTCCAAGGTAGGAGAATGCCGTTTCTCCAGCCCCCCTTCCCCACGTTCAAACCCTTATAACTTCCTACGGAAGTGGTACAAACAAAAATTTTTGCGGTACATTCCGGCACAAACGTAGCACAAACGATTGGCATAGGTTTTGTTTCGAAATTCCATGGTTGGAGGCTGCCGTTTCCTCAGCACCCCACTTTAAAAATCCTATAACTTCGTACCGGAAGTGGTACAAACGAAACTTTTTGCGGCACATTTCGGCTCAAACTTAACACTAATGATTAGCATAGGTTTTCTTTCGAAATTCCAAGGTTAGGGGCTGCCGTTTCCCCGGCCTAACACTTTAAAATTCTTATAACTTTCTCCGGAAGTGGTACAAACGAAAATGTTTGCGGTACATTCCGGCACAAACGTAGCACAAACGACTGGCATATGCTTTGTTTCGAAATTCCAAGGTTGGAGGCTGCTGTTTCTGCAGCCCCCCCCCGACTTTAAAACGCTTATAAATTCGTACCGGAAGTTGTACAAACGAAAAGTTTTGCGGTACATTTCGGCACAAACGTATCACTAATGACTAGCATAGGTTTTGTTTCGAAATTCCAAGGTTAGGGGCAGCCGTTTCCCAGTCCTCACACTTTACAATTCTTATAACGTTCTCCGGAAGTGGTACAAACGAAAATTTTTGCGGTACATTCCGGCACAAACGTAGCACAAACGATTGGCATAGGTTTTGTTTCGAAATTCCACGGTTGGAGGCTGCCGTTTCCTCATCACCCCACTTTAAAAATCCTATAACTTCGTACCGGAAGTGGTACAAACGAAAATTTTTGCGGCACATTTCGGCTCAAACTTAACACTAATGATTAGCATAGGTTTTCTTTCGAAATTCCAAGGTTAGGGGCTGCCGTTTCCCCGGCCTAACACTTTAAAATTCTTATAACTTTCTCCGGAAGTGGTACAAACGAAAATGTTTGCGGTACATTCCGGCACAAACGTAGCACAAACGACTGGCATGTGCTTTGTTTCGAAATTCCAAGGTTGGAGACTGCTGTTTCTGCAGCCCCCCCGACTTTAAAACTCTTCTAACTTCGTACCGGAAGTGGTACAAACGAAATTTTTTGTGGTACATTCCGGCAGAAACGTAGCACAATCGATTGGCATAGGTTTTGTTTCGAAATTCCAAGGTTGGAGAATGCCGTTTCTCCAGCCCCCCCTTCCCCACGTTAAAACCCTTATAACTTCCTACGGAAGTGGTACAAACAAAAATTTTTGCGGTACATTCCGGCACAAACGTAGCACAAACGATTGGCATAGGTTTTGTTTCGAAATTCCATGTTTGGAGGCTGCCGTTTCCTCAGCACCCCACTTTAAAAATCCTATAACTTCGTACCGGAATGGTACAAACGAAAATTTTTGCGGTACATTCCAGCACAAACGTATCACAAACGATTGGCATAAGTTTTGTTTCGAAATTCCAAGGTGGGGGCTGCCGTTTCCCCAGCCCTCCCACTTTAAAACTCTTATAACTTCGTACCGGAAGTGGTACAAACAAAAATTTTTGCGGTACATTTCGGCACAAAATTAACACTAATGATTAACATAGGTTTTCTTTGGAAATTCCACGGTTAGGGGCTGCCGTTTCCCCGGCCTAACACGTGAAAATTCTTATAACGTTCTCTGGAAGTGGTACAAACGAAAATGTTTGCGGTACATTCCGGCACAAACGTAGCACAAACGATTAGCATATGTTTTGTTTCGAAATTCCAAGGTTGGAGGCTGCTGTTTCTCCGGCCCCCCCGAATTTAAAACGCTTATAAATTCGTACCGGAAGTTGTACAAACGAAAATGTTTGCGGTACATTGAAGGCACAAACGTAGTACAAACGATTGGCAAAGGTTTTGTTTCGAAATTCCAAGGTTGGAGGCGGCCGTTTCTCCAGTTTCCCCATTCTAAAATCCTTATAACGTTGCACCGGAAGTGGTCCAAACGAAAATTTTTGTGGTGCATTCCGGCACAAACGTAGCGCAAACGATTGGCATAGGTTTTGTTTCGAAATTCCAAGGTTGGAGGCTGGCGTTTCCCCAGGCTCGCCGCTTTAAAACCCTTATAACTTCGTACCGGAAGTGGTACAAACGAAAATTTTTGCGGTACGTTCCGGCATAAACTTAGCACAAACGATTGGCATATATTTTGTTTCGAAATTCCAAGGTTGGAGGCTGCTGTTTCTCAAGCTTCCCCCCCAATTTAAAACCCTTATAAGTTCGTTCCGGAAGTGGTAGAAACGAAAATTTGTGTGGTACATTGCGGCACAAACGTAGCACAAACGATTGGCTTAGGTTTTGTTTCGAAATTCCAAGTTGGGGGCGCTGGCGAAATGCACCTGTAATATTTTGATGGTCCACCTTTTGTTCGGAGGTCTACTTAGACATGGATTCTAGTAGTTGCTGATATGTTTCCACTGGAATCTGACATTACATATTCTTGATGGCATCCCACAATGAGCCCACAGATGTTGGTGAAGGTGTTATTGTGTGAAGAGTTCCATCAACAACATCAAATAAATGTTCTGTTGCTCCGTTATACCAAGCAAGTACAGTCCTTTGTGGCACAGTGCATTGTCGTCCTGAAAAATGCCGTCTTTCGCACACACACTCTTCGGAAAGAACACACCCTACAAAAGTTTTGCATTATAGAGTGTGTTCTTTCTCGGCAATACTACCAATCGGGATGGTCAAATGGCAATGTTGCCCACACTTGCTTATGTGCAGGGATGATCGCAATTCAGTGACCACTCAGTGTATATTACTCATCTGGACTCGTAACTAAACGAGAAAGTTCTTCTCTGAGAAGAATCTAAGTTCTAAACTAGAAGCAAAAAAATTAAAATTTTCACAAGATAGGATAATCTTCCTTCCTCAACTAATTTAAGTTTTGCTGTTACCTGAATTTTGATCGCAGGTAAGGATGGTTCCTTTAGCTATTTTAAAATTCAATCACTCTGATAGAATTTGTCGCACTTTCTAATGTATTTGTAACAAAATCAGCCATTTTGTTTAGGCGAAAGATATCACTTAGTGTTCTCCTGTATTCTTGGCAAGTGAAGTTATAAAGAATAAAATTCGAAGCACTGTTTATACAAGTAAGTAAATATATAACAGGTTCCCAGTTATGGCATTCATCAAGTTCAGATTTCGCCGGATCTGCTAGAGATAGGATAACACTAACTAGATGTGTCAGAAAGTATACCATAACAATCAATGTAAGTGTTAAAGTTAACTTTATAGATTTCCCATCATTGTTCATCGCAGAACTTTTGATCGTTGTTTGTTGACTTAGATTTCGACGCCTTTGCTTAGCCATTCTGAGCTTAACAATCAGCAACAAACAAGAAATAGTGACAAGTACAACAGGGGCTATTTTATTAAATATTAGTATGATACCATACGCAAGTAAGAGTTTACCATGGTAAGGAATATAAGGATCATAATTTGTATAATTTTCTGAATAACTACCCACAGTAAACAACATCATTATAGGTATAGTCATTACGATAGATGAAACACATATAATTATCACACCGATATAAGCTCTTGTCATTGAACACCACACGTGGCTGCGTAAAGGATAGAAAACCACAAGATTACGCCAGATACCAACAAAAACTGTCAACCAAGTTGAAATTGTGTGTAATAACCAAAAAGAACTCAACGTAATCTTGCTAATAATAATGAAAGCAAATGTGCCATCTTCCGTGTATAGGCTAAAATATAACTCATATGGTATCATTATCGTTAGCAAAAGAAAGTCAGCAATCGCTAAAGCAGTGAGGATGACGCTAGTGGGATTTCGCATGTTTCTTTGTGTAAGTACAATAATATTGATAACATTTGACACTGAACCAAATATTAAAACTACCATAACTACATACGAGTGATATTTGTCGTTGTACTCAATTAGTATGTCTCTCCAACTTTCAACACAAGTATAATTTCCTTCCATATTGTTAGAATTACGTATTGAATTTCTTCTAGAATATAATTTATTATTATTTTGTTTTCGAACGAATGCAGATATTTGTACTCCAACAACTTTCCTTTTTTAAATTTCTTGTAAGCAGTATCATCTTAAGGATACATTTCTGAAATTGTTATGAAGTTCTTCTTATTCAGGTCCTTTATAATGAAGTCCGAGAAGTTTCTGAGTTACACAGTTTTCCCAGTAATCCCAACTTTGAAATCGATGAACAATTGCACCCTAAAAAATAAATTTATATTAGGCTTATATTCATATCTGTACAATAAAGTAACTTACTCATTATGAATGCTATAATTAAAATTTTCTAAAAACATCAGAACCTTTAGCGTGAAGAGTTTAATGTTAGTAATAATTTATGTCAGTTATAGATCGGTTACAACTAGTATATAATTGTGATTTGTCTCGATGCTGAGTTGAACGTTTTAATACTATTTATCAATTGAATAATCTCTTCTCCTTCGTTTTTCTTTCTCCAAAACTTCTACCACGTCCCACAAAATACAATTTGTTTTCAAATAATTTTCTAAACAGTTTTGCTTTTTTTAATATCTGCAATATCAAAATTTTCCTTCTATGACGTCCCTCAGAATGTAATTTCCTCTCAAACGATGAAGTTATCAGTTTCCTTTTCTCCTTTTATTTATTTCAATATAATATTCTATTTCCCTTCCCTCTCTTTCTTATCCCCATATCTTTAATCATATCTCTTAAAATACAATTTCATCTTAAACGATGTCCTAACAAGTTTGTTTTATCTTTTTAATTGCCTTCAATATAATTGTCTTCCCCCTCCCATTCGTTCCTCCATACCTTCTATTATGTCCCTCAAAACAAACTTTCTTCTTAACGATGACTTAACCAGCTTATTTGCATATTTTAAATTATTTTCAATATTATTGTTTTCCCTCTCCTAATTCCTTTCCGATATACCTTCCGTCATGTCCATCAGAACACAATTTCTTCTCAAATGATGTCCTAACTTGTTTATTTTCCTCATTTTAATTACCTGTAATATTATTCTCTTTCTCTTCCAGATTTCCATCACACCATACTTTTATCATATTTCTCACAAGGAAAGGTCATGAACTGGCTCTGCTGTGATTCAAAAGAGAACGAATCCTAAAGTTATACGTGCCACTGGTCGGGATATCGTGAGTTGGAACGTATTGCGCAATGTAAAAGCTATTAATTAGATGGCAGAATAGTTTAAACCGGGTCATTTGTTCGGAAACGGTTGGGTAGATGGAAAACTCGATGAACACGTACCCTATCATTTTGAAGGGCACACTTTTTGGGCATCCAACTTAAAGTTTTCAAATGGCAAGAAATGTTAAGTAGCACATCGTTTGAAAGTTATTGTGAAACGAAAGAAGATTAGTTCACAATGACGGACTAATTTATATATGATGCAATCAGGATAGAAAATGAAAGTGAGAATAACAAAGAAGCAAAAAATAATCGAAATGTTAAAAAATTAAAAAAAAAGACAATAGTAGTCTCCGTTCTATGATGCTTCCAATCATCTGCTGCAGCGGTTAGAGCTTGCTATTTGAAACCTTGAAATTGGATCGCACCTGGGACCCTGCGGAGACGCTGGGACAAATATTACAACTTTAAATCATTGCACTTTGAAAATAACGCCACACGTGATTTCCTGTTTTCACATTTCTCTCTTCATTTTCGATTTATAGGGTTGACCATGGACTTTTCAATTAAGTTTTTGTTTACATTTAGACCAGTCGCCATTTTGCATACGGTTGTCGTTGAGAGTCGAGACTTGCTCCTTCTTTCATTTCACAATAGCTATCAAATGATGTGCTACTTAAGCTCCCTTGCCATTTAAAACTTTTGAGATGGACACATCTGGGACCTTGTTGGGGACCCTCGGGCAACCTTTTTTTACCCCAAAAAGTGTGCCCTTGAAAATAATGTGATACGTGTTGGTCGAGTTTTCTATCTAATTATCTAAGTATCATTCCACTAATTATTCCATTATCATCCACTTGACTTGATCATTGTGTTCCTTAGCCCAGCGGGCATAATCGTCGGGCATTAAGCCTAAATATTTCATTTCGTTTCATTTTCTATCAAGTTAAAAGAAGACGAGAAATTACTCGTCTTGTGCTCAACACTATTCGAAAGGCTGCGGTATGTAGCACTACTTGTACTGACGATTACCACGACTCTGGTTATTATAAACATACGGAAGCTTAAAATAACTGGTAGGTATTACACGTCCATTAATAATAACTGGTAGGTATTACACGTCCATTAATAATAACTGGTGGGTATTACACGTACATTAATAATAACAAGAATTTTAGGAATGATCCAAACAATGGATCAAAAGATTACGATCTTGGCTAATAATTAGATGTTGGGTCAGAAGTCACAAAATTTTTGAACGGCCTCTAAATCGAGTTTCCGTATATTTTACGGAGTAAGCACATCATACTGAGTTAAGTGGTAGTTTTGATTTTGACACACTATATTTAGTTCTCGAGATATAAGGCGTACAAGAAAACGTTTGGTTGAATGAAATATATTGGATTTTTTGGGATCAGGGGCAACAAAATTTTTGAATGGATCCTAAATCAAGATTTCGTATTTTTTACGGAATAAGCACACCATACTGAGTTAAGTGGTAGTTTTGCTTTGGCTACAGTATATGTAGTTATCTTGATATAAGGCGTACAAGAAGATTTATAATTGAAAGAAAAACATTGGATTTTTTGGATCAGGGGCCACAAAAATTTTGGATGGTCCCTAAATCCAGTTTTCGTATTTTTTACGGAATAAGCACATAATACTGAGTTCAGTGGTAGGTTTGGTTTTGCTACACTATATGTAGTTCTCCAGATATAAGACCTACAAGAAAATTTCTGTCTGAAATATATTGGATCTTTTGATCCAAAAATGAAACTCGCAAAGGCAAAGAAATGAATTAACAAATTAATATTCATTTTATTTTATTTAGGTGAAGAGTTCACGAGTTAACCGCGGAACAATTACTCTCTGTTCCCTCTGCGAGTAGGGATTCTCAACCTTAATTCTATAATATATGCATATTTGAGTTACTATTAAAAATAATTGTGTGTGATTTCATGTTTAATTATTGAGCATAATTTCCAGTCCTGAAACTATATTATTTGAACTTGTAGTATTCTAAAAATGTAACCAAAAAAGTTCTGTCACTTTTTCATCCACAACCTTCGAACATCGATATGTCACCTAAGACGTACCTGGAAGATTAAAAATAGTCCCCATCAGCAGCGACGACCTTCTGCCAACGTTCTGAAAGGCCGTGGACTCCATTGCGGTAGAACTTAGTGGGCCATGAAGGGAAGAAGGTATCAAGTGCTTTTTCCACCTCTACTATGGATTTGAACTGGCGTTTTCTAAGGTGATTGTCCAAGGAATGAAACAGGTGATAATCGGACGGTGCAATGTCCGGGGAGTATGGCGGATGCAATAGTGTTTCCCATCCAAGGCATAGAATGGTGTCCCGGGTCATCTTCCACGTGGAGTTAGTGTTGTCCTGTAACAGGAGGACCCTTTCGCGATTCAGAAGTGCTGGCTCCAGAGTTTTGAGTTTTTCTTGAACACGGCTAAACCGCTGACAGTACACAGTTGCACCAGCTGGTAGCAGTTCCTGATGCACGATGCCGCGAACAGTCCACTAAACACACACGAGGACCTTCTTCTGGTGCAGTACTGGTTCCGGCTGTTTTGGAACCGGTTCATGGGATTCTAACCAATCATGACGGTGCCGTTAAGCTTCGTACAGGACCCACTTCTCGTCATATATCAACACCCTGTCAGAAATGGCTCCTTCCTCAGACGAAACAGCATAGAAACATATGTGTTTGCTTGCGTTGCCTTCTGGCCCGGAGTTGAATCATATGGAATCCATCGACCCAACTTATAGTGCTTACCAAGTTGATGGAGGTACTGCCGAATGGTTTATCCACTCACACTGGATTGTAGTCCCAGTTCCTCACATGTCTGGCCACTGTTCGCCTCAATCGCTGCGCCATTGTCGTTAAACTTGTTAAAACATATCTGCACTGTTGTCGTAGTCAGGGCACACTCACCAAAAGCCTAGCATATCTTCCGCCCCGTTTTAGCGGCATTTGACTCCAGTTTGAACTCGTACAGCATACACGCCCCTATGAAGCTCTGTTGAGGAGGTCCCATGTTCACTCCACCATTGCAAGTTCACGGTGTAACTGAACTGTACAAACATTTAGTACGATATATTGGATACAGCTACATCAACAACTGATCTTCGTCTTATCTCCATTAGCATTCAGCTCACGATGTGAGAGCCATTGGAACACATACCTTTCCAAAATACGACAGAACTTTCTTGTTTACCTTTATATAATCATAATATTATATCATATAATATTAAGTTTTTTTCTGTGTTTGTAATCTATGTACTCGTATACATGATAGAGAAATTTCACCCCGCCAAAAAATCTATATTGAAATAATTTATATTCTGCTTAGTTAGTTAGAATTTTCATGCTTTCTGTTTGATAATATTTTTCTTACTTTTAGACCCTGATTAGAGGCTAAGGAATGGAATATCGTTCCTTTATATTTTGCTTTCAGTATATTTCCACTACTGGCTGATAATAGTTGCGTCATTGTAAATCGAATTTTTTAAAGCTATTTTTTTGCAGACCTGAAAACATTTAAAAGGGGAGCTTTTTTCTTGCTTACGGCTGAGTCTGTTAGGATGGGCTGAAAGTGTAAGTTGGTCCTAGTGGTGCAGGTTAATCGTTTGTGGTAATGTTTGGAGAGTGATTGTATCACAGTTCTTTCCCTTAGCTTTTGATGCTGAACGTGTTTGGATATGCAGGTCCAAGGTTTTGTAGTTGTCCCACTGAAGTAGAGAGAGATCTAGCCATAATGTAGGGAGGAACCAGGTTAGGAGTTAAGAAATTAATTTTTGATGTAGTTGAGAAATCCTACGTCTCAGAGTTGACAATTGGATTAAAATTAAGTTTAGAAGAAATGACAAATGGGTCGTTTCGAGGGTCCTGCTAAGGAGAGAGTGAACTTAGTAGAATTTGGATTATTTAAACGCTCCAAATGGTGGAGTTTTTTTTTAATATATAAAGGAATCAAGTTGCGATTTGGGTTCACTTCCCATAACATTCATACAGAAGTAGATGCCGAGTACAATCTCTTCAATACTACGACTTTCGTGTTCGAAAGTATTTGGGTGTTTTACTTTTGTGTTATACAACCGCTCACCTTGAATGCAAGGCTTAATCATAACTGGTCCAGGAATGAAGGCTGTTAAACCTAAAACCTATTATTTACCCTCTAACCTATTCTTTACCTAAAACCTCTAACTGAAATTAAGGGGCCAGGGTGGAGTGAGTACTGGTTTCCGTATTGCCCTGCCGCAGTTCCCTGAGATTAGAGAAGAAACGAGATTGCTAGTGATGTAGGAAAGTGATAGAGTAATAAGCAGCTCCTTACCCTCTCTATGAGTTCTTGGGGAAGATGAACATTACTAAGGACAAAGTGACGCCTTTCTATATTCTAGTGAATAACCCCTATCAGTGGTCGAAGTGAGACGGTATGCTGTGGTATGCCATACCGCCTCTGGTTTTTCAATAATGAAGGCATACCGCCTCTGGTTTTTCAGTGATCAATTCATACTGTCACGGAAGAGTAGATCTAAATACCTTTAATAAATCCATTTTTATACACAGTAATAGCTTTGAACGTAAAAACATTTATTTCTTATGTAGAAATAACTTTTAACTTGATAGCATTGGCATTTTTATCTTTTTTTCTGCCTTTTGTTTTTAAAATAAGGTGTTTTCAAAGAAGTTCATCTAGTTTATATTTTGATGTGCCATGTTGTTTTGTCTTTTGTCTTAATTCATAGTGTTTTGAGCATGGGCGGATTTAGGGGGTTGTCTGTTGTGGGTGCAGATCTTACGGGGATTTGAAATACCCCTCATTCGAGTAGGTGTCCGGGAGTTTTCCCGCAGAAAATTGTTAATATAAAAACTCGGGTTTTAAGTATTTTCGTGTGTAATTCTTTATAATATCATACGACGTAAAGGTATATATTTTTTTTTTTCTGAAAGTTGTTGGCCATGAATCAAAGTCTCTCCATGCCCCCTTCTAACTAAAGAGACGCTCTTCAGTGGTTTTCAGCCATTATGTAAGTAGCAGGCCGGTAGCCAGCCGAAAAATGTAGGGGGGGCCCGGCTGAAGTTAGGGGGGGCGATCCAACCATACTATAGTTCATCACCATATTATAGTTCATTTGCAAGCCTACCGTGAAAATTTTAGAGGGGGCCAGCAAAAATTTAGGGAGGGTCCGGCCCCCTAGACCCCCCCTGGATACGGGCCTGGTAAGTAGAAAAGCATTTTTAAGGCAATATATCCTCACTATATTTCAACATTTAGGTAGCCGGTATGTCGAGTCAAAATCGTAATAAAATATACTGCCTCTGCTTTCTTTCCACTTCGAATACTAACCCCTACCCTATTAGAGGAAAACAGTTTTATTAAATAAACACAGAATTATTAAATTACAGTCCTTCCTATTTATTTACTCAAAAAATTAAACTGAACCTGATACTCTAGACAACAACGAGTGAAAAAAAAATACAAAGACATGAATTTGGCTTAATGCCACTATATGTTGAGACGTAAAGAAATTGGAGCCTGGGTTGCGAAACAAAATATAACAGGAAAACAATTTTAGTATTATTATATAAATATATATATCCAATATGTTTTTACCTTTCACCTCTTTACTTCTGAAATGAAAGAAAACAAATTGATTTGTAAACTTCTCCTATCCAGAAGCCTGATTATTACTTAGCTCCCATTTTCCCAGAGAAAGAGCAAAATTTCACACATTATTTTTGCACTAGTCCTGGTCACCAAAGCACGTGCTAAACCCCAACATAGTTCTATAAAGCAAATATTTTTTCCTTCTTAAAATTCCCTGAACAACTAGTAGTGATGAATTCATTTAGCACAAGCATTTTTTAAAAATACCTATTTACATCAGTGATGTGCCGTAAGCTATAATTTTACGTCTACGCGATTGTCTACTGTAATCTATACGTAATCTACATTACACATTTTCCCGTGTAGACTATGTAGACAACCACTATCAAATGTAAAGAAGAATTTCGTTGCTCGTTTGTTCATATTTCCTCATTCAGTTGTTTTGCTTCCGTGCAGCGAAAGATTAGGGAAAGGACTAACATATAAAAAGTAAAGGGAATTATCTACTCTGTATGTTTACTCTGCTCTGCACATACCATTTCCTTAGATTTTCCACTTCGAGCACTGCTTTTATAATGAAATTTACAAAACTAACTCTCACCTGTGGGCTTTCAGTCTTGAATCTGCTTTATTTGCCAATTTTTTCTTGCATGTTTTACAAAATGCATAATATTTTTCATTTTCCTTCATCAAGACGAAACTAAGTATTCGAAAGTTACTATTCGCTGGTGGCATTTTATTTTGTACGCAATTTCGCAAGGTAACGACAAAAGAAAGCTCCTTTATTGTCCACGACGTCATATTAAATTACGTGTTGTTGACATATTCTACATAGTCTACGTTGTTTACATTGTCTACGCATAGTTGACACGTAAACGTAAACTATCGTGTTTTACGCGTAGACGCACATCTCTGATTTACATAAAGACCTTTGTTTTTGATACTCCATAACACTGGCTCATACTTAGGTAAAGATCTTAGTTTTAGACTCTGCACAACACTAGTACGTACTTAGGCAAAGAAAAGCCTTCTTTGTTTCTAATCCTCCATAGCACTAGTAAGTACTTAGATAAAGACGTTCTTTGTGTGATCATTGTGCAATACTTGGAATTGCTGTAAAGTTAATAGGATTACATATTCATTGGACTATTTAAATTATTATTAAAATGAAGTAATTTTAAAGTCTTTTCCAAATATCATTCAATTTCATTAATTGAACTTCAAGATACATCTTATTTAGACTGCACATCATCAGAAAAGTATTTGTAAAATCATTACATTTGTTTCATTATAATATAAGAAAAGCCAATAAACAATAGACTAGTGTTCCCTCAACCATCACGCTACATTCTTTTGTATTGTACTACAAGCCTTTCAGGTTGTATTTCCGAAGACGTCATTGTCCTTTCGTATCAAAACTATTGAAGCGCACTTCTCGTGGTGGATTGTATTATTAGTCGTACAGTGAAGAGCGTTAACGGAATACTCACTATTGGAGGTTAGGATTGTGTCCAGGCCATCCGGCACTTGGGCTTGCAAGAGTTCATCACCGCAGAAGCAGCCATGAACATATCTCCAACTTCGGTAAAACCCGACATTCGGCGCCTCGTGTGTAAATAGCGAGAAATTTCCATAATGTAGATATTACCTGTTTCCTCTTTAGGAACGGAAATACTCGGCCAAATACTCGCTTTGTAAAGGGTGTCCGGGAAATAAAGACGAATATTAAAGTGTATAAAACTAATATAAAATATATTTTTAAAAAAAATCTTTATAAACACATTGAGTAACTTCTCCCATTTATGTATACATACACATCAGATAATTTTCTCACATTTATGTATGAAAAATTGTATCCGGCATATGACCACCCAAGGCTGCACGGCAATGACCAATGCGTTGATGGAAATTTGCGATGAAGCTTTCACAAACATCTGGTGTGATGCCGTTAATAACCATCTTAATTTCATCCTTCAGTTGTTGTATTGTCTGTGGTTTGTTCACGTACACTTTAGATTTCACAAATCCACACGCACACACACACACACACACACACAAAAAGTCACAAGTGGTATGATCGCATCTGAGAAAATTATTCTTGTCGTGAAGTTCTCGTCCTCCGCTTGTCGAGCCAATACCCATTGAGCAAATCGATGTCTCTTTCCATGATCTGTAGGCTTCAACTCTTGTGTAAGTTGAATCTTGCATGCATGCATTCTCAGATCTTTCGACAGGATTTCATGCAGTGAACTTGGTGATAAGTTCAATTGTTGAGCTCGTCGGCTAACTGATTTCATGGGGCTTACGGTCACATTGTCACGCACGACAGCAATGTTTTCTTCTGTTCGAACAGAACGCGGTCTTCCAGTTTGCTTAACATTTAACACTGACCCCGTGGTCTCAAACTTCAGGACCAACTTCCGAACTGATGATTCAGTAGGAGCAACATTACATCCAAGTGTCACACGCAAATTTCGAACGGTTGCCGTGGGACTTTCCTTGTTTTTGTAATAACTTTTAATCACTCGGATGCATTGCTTTGTTGTCAAACGCTCCATGCCGAAAGAAACACCAATCAACAATGCTCACCACAGAGGCTACTAATCGGAAGGATAGAGGATAACAAACATGGTAAATCCACGGCTGCCAACCGTCATATGACAAAATGGTGCGAAATTCAAATTCGTCCTTATTTCCCGGGCACCCTTTATAACCTTCTGAAAGACATTAGGCGCTCCGTCTATTACAAGGTTGGAAATCTAGTTTATTTTAAAGGAGAGTAAGTGCCATAAAACGCTACTTTTTGTTGTGGTTGCTTATTTGAAATCACCTTTCGAGCTCCCTCTACGAAAAGTTAAATTGTTATAACGTGCCGTCGAAGAAGGACGTGTTTTTGATAAACAGGCGGAGGCAAAATTTGCCGAATTTCTTTATTCATTCTCCATTTCTTTTTACTTATTTTCTCGTTATCTGTGTCTAATATTCTAAAAAGGAACCTAGCGGAAAGTTCGAATGTTGCATTGGCAACTCTACTACTATTATGTATTTCGCGAGACTGAAGAGTAGAAGTGGCATTTTTTCTCTCTCTCTCTCTCTCTCTCTCTCTCTGGATGAATGTTTACATCACGCTGTATTATGAAATCACTAATGTAAAATGCTTCGAAAATTTCTGTGAGCTTTAGCATCCTTTTTTTTCAGCAACAAGACTATATAAGACGTGGTACTACAGATTAATGTGGAATTGAAACCTCCTAATACGTTAAAATTTCCTTCGCTCTCTGAACGAGAATCGAACCCTTAACTAAGTGCATCAATGGTCCACGCACTAACCACTATACCAGCGGGAAGAGCTATTTCGAAAATGTTGGTTAACAGCTCATTTAAAGAAATTATTCTCACTATTGTGTGCACGTCACTGAATGGATTTTAATAGTTTATGATAAAATAATTTTCAGTGAACTTTGATGCTTGCAAACGGGACTCTTTTTCCCTTAATTGCCCCTACACTAAAGCAACCTGAACTAGTACTGGAAAATAAACTTATTTAGTTTTATCCCGCTATACCGTTGCACAAAGATATTGCTTGTATAAGGCCGCTCAGAAAATACGATATGTACTTTACAACTCTATCTACAAGGATATTACAGGATAAATTGAAGGACAACGGAAATCACTAATACACTGAATATATACGTAGATGGAGGACAGTGCCGGATGTTGGTATTTTGCGACCTCGGTAACTTATGGTCGAAGGTCTCTGGCCCGTCACTACACCACTCACTGCTATTCACTAGAGCTCCTCCGTGGCTAAGCGGTTAGCGTACGCGCCTTTGGCGTGGGAGACCCCGGTTCGATTCCCGACGGGAGCTCATGTGGTTCGGATTCCACGTTAATCAGTAGGTCCACGTCTCATATAGCCTTGCTGCTGAACTTGACGTTAAACTCAAAATCCACTCAACTATTCACTAATGAACTTTTTTTTTTTTTTTTTTTTTTGCGGCCTTCTTAAGCTCACAAGGGAACCTTCCGAAAATGATAGTTGCAGTGAAAGATGTGGCCTATGCCAATTGAAAGAGCTGTAAGAGAGACGTTCATTCCCAAAAAATTAGCTGCCCATAGCAATAGGTTCAAGAAATATAAGGGGTGGAAGTTCGGGAAACAGCAAGGTTGGACAAGGGGGGAAAAGTGCAAATTCCGCAAAAAAAAGGGGGGCACGGCAAAATAAAATGCTGACAAGTGATGTATAGAAAGAGACTTGCCACAATAGGGAACAAATGAAGGCCACCAGTGGGGTTAACAGTGTTGCCAACTGCAATGAAAAGTACATGTTTTGCAAAAAGCACTCTATGAAGTGAGTGCAATATTCAGTGTCAATCTGCCATGTAGAACATAAGATATGGCGTGTATAATCAGTGGTAAATCTAACAAAAGAAAATAGAAAAAACAGAAGTACGAAAAATACGGAAAAGACGGCGTTGGCCATAATGCGCCACATTTGATCATGAGCTGTGCATATTAGAATGAACAAAACAAGAAAGCACCAACTATGCAGGAAACCGACGTACCTAGAGTCGAAAAGAAAAACGAGTTCCAAAGTTGGCAGCACTAACCATGAACATCCAGACGATTCGAATATAGTTAGGCCACTCGCTTCACAAAAAAGAAAATTCCGGCAACAGGCATTAGCCTTCGAATCATTTGTACATGCTCGTCCACATTGTACGTGCAATTCTTCGATGAGACAATGGTCCAAACAGAAGATACATTTGCAGTGAGCACAGTGGAATACTGCCAATCCGTCACACATGGCACAATGATCGCCTGTGAATGTCTCGAAACAGCACTCTAGAGGTGTCGGAACCTTTGGTGGTCTTTCTATCATATATCCACACCTGTAGAAAGCAAACATAATCAAAGGCTTGATCTGCTTTGTGTTGCTGTCTACAGTAGGGCCTACTATCACCGCCTATATGATATATGCAGAGTGTCCCACCTAACTCTGCGACTGAAATAGTTTCAAAGCGAAAAAAATGTGACACATCCAGTTGTGCAGGAATGTACCTATGTCAGCGGGCGACAAACTTCTGTGAGACGCAACTGGCCCCAAGTCCCCCATCATAGGGTCCCAGGGGCCAACTTCAAAATTTCAAATAGCACCATCGGTCGAGTTATATTTCTTTCGATAAACCTTGGAATATGCAACAACGCATATCAGAAATATTTACTATATGGGATTTCAAAATGGCCGCCAAAAATATCTGCTCGGTGACAAGAACAACGTGCATTTTTGGCGGCCATTTTGAAATCCAAGCTTCATATAGCAAATGTTTCTTATAGGCGGTGTTGTATCCATCCAGAGAAATATCATCCGCTTCCTGTTCCCATTTGAAATGTTGCTGTTGACCCCTCGAGCCTTATGATGGGGGCCCTGGGAGACTTGCTTCTTACAAAGTTCTTTTGGCCCTCGACATGAGTTCATTCCTGTGCAATTGGATTTGCAACATCTCTTTTCGCTTCGCAGCAATTTGAGATCACAATGTTCGATGCCATGTTAAGACACAACATATATTTGTGGCGGCCAGTTTGAAAAACATGCTTCATATAGGAAATGTTTCCTATAGATGTTGTTGCACATTTCATGATCTATCGAGAGAGGTACCACTCGGTCCCTGTTGCCATTTGAAAATTTGAAGTTTGCTCCTGGGGCCCTATGATGGGGATCCTGTGGGCACTTGCTTCTCACAGACTTTTATCACCCCCTGACAGTGGTACATTCCTGCACAACTGGATCCGTCACATTTTTGTTCGTTTCGCAAATCTTTCAGGTCACAAAGTTTGGTGGGACACCCTGTATATTCCCACATACGACCCAACCATGACATAATGTTCACTACTTCTATTATCGGTTGTTGGCTCAACCCAAACATTTCATGTTCCCCGACTTGACATTGCCTCAATCACTCTAGCATTGATGCATTCCGAGTGATGCCTGTTGCCGGAATTTTCTTTTTGTGAAGCGAGTGGCCTAACTATATTAGACTTGTCTGAATTTTCATGGCCAGTGTTGCCAACTTTAGAACTCGTTTTTCTTTTCGACTCTAGGTACGTCGGTTTCCTGCATATTCAGTGCTTCTTGTTTTGTTCATTCTAATATGCACAGCCCGTGATCAAATGTGGCGCATTATGGCCAACTTCGTTTTTTCCGTATTTTTCGTACTTCTGTTTTTTCTATTTTCTTTTGTTAGATTGTACCACTGATTATACACGCCATACCTTATGTTCTACATGACAGGTTGACACTGAATATTGCACTCACTTCATATAGTGCTCTTTGCAAAACATGTACTTTTCATTGCAGTTGGCAACACTGTTAACCCCACTGGTGGCCTTCATTTGTTCCCTATTGTGGCAAGTCTCTTTCTATACATCACTTGTCAGCATTGTATTTTGCCGTGCCCCCCTTTTTTTTGGGGGGGGGAATTTGCACTTTTCCCCCCTTGTCCAACCTTGCTGTTTCCCGAACTTCCACCCTTTATATTTCTTGAGTCAATTGCTATGGGCAGCTAATTTTTTGGGAATGCTAATCTCTGTTACAGCTCTTTCAATTGGCATAGGCCACATCTTTCACTGCAACTATCATTTTCGGAAGGTTCCCTTGTCAGCAGCATTAGGCAGTTTGCCTTCTTTGCCTAGTCGGAAATCCCACACTGATGGAGGGAATAATGGGAATACTTTTATTCATGTTGCATGTTCTGGTATCGCGCAGATGGTTTACTTACAGAACTGTAATAGAATCGATTAAGATTTTGTAAACTTCGTAATGTTATTGGATGACACACTTGAGTCATATATGTTTTAAAAATTCAAAAGCAGCGTTCTGAAGTACGGGACACCAAGCAGTTTCTCTTGTTCTTTGAGTAGAAAGTATAAACTTTCGTAATTAGTTGATTTGTTGATTTTAATATATGTAGTATGTTATTTCTCCAAAGTTCAGATTTCCGGAATGTACGACATTTCTTAGAAATAAGGGTAATCATTCTCCCACACCCTCTTTAGGAATGATCATAGGTAATGTCCCCTTCAGAGAAGAATACAAGTTCGTTGTGAGGAAGCGGGGAACAGGAGGATGTGGTTGTTGCCTTCTGAAAACTTCTACGATAGTTTATCACTCTCCAAAGGCAAACTTTTTCTCAGAGTTGCCAGGTATATGGTGAATGCCATGTTTTTGTGAAATCCACAAAAATGCTCCCTTCTGATTATTTGGAGGAAGGAGAGGCTGTAAATCAAGCTTCAGTGACACCTGACACATGGCTAGCCATCAGTTAAAAAGCAGAGAAATTCCGTCTTAGTCTTTAGAATGAAGGACGAAAAAAAAAAAAAAACGCGTTTGAAAAACTTATCAATGAATATGTTACGTATTTGAGAGTAAATATGTTTGAGAGAGTATTTGTATTTGAGAGTAAATATGTTACTCATTTTGCTATAGTTTAATTTATTAGACTACAGGGAAAATCTGGAGAGACTGCTTGAAAAAATAAATACAAATTATTTGACACATTTTTCAGTCTCGATACTTCCATAGCCAGAAAATAAAATTATAAATCAATTTACCTCGCATCACCATTGAATTTATACTTCTTGCAGCTAACATTCATTATCGACTCAAACAAATTATTATTATTATTATTATTATTATTATTATTATTATTATTATTATTATTATTATTATTATTATTATTATCTCTTATATTTTGGTTTAAAGTAGTTTTAAACTAAAAAATTTGACAGGATCTGTGATTTCTGTCCGTGGTGATTACCAGTTTGTTAATTTCGTAGCTTTCTTCCTGAAGAAGAATACCATCATGGCTTATTACCTAAAGGAATTAACTGTTATTTTTATAATTCACAAAACTTTCTTACAGCACTTAAGAACATTAATGATGGAAATGCAAATATGGGGATAATTTACACAAAACTGAAAGGGTAGTTACTAGGATACATAGGTAATATAGGATGCAGTTTAAATATGAATGGAAATGTTTGCTTTTGATTGTTCAAAACAGGAAATTGTGTCAACAAATCTTTATCTTATCGTCTAACAGCTGCCTACAGTTTTTAAAGGAAGTTTTTCCAAACATTTTTTTTATAGTTGTTTTAACAAAATTTCAACAACTAATTGCCAATGGTTACTCAGAGTTAAAATATAGCCTCCTTTCTTTTTTAGTATCGGATCCAAATACTTGTAATTACGGTTATGAAAGAACTATCCAACAACTTACGAAAGTGAGCGATTTGACCCAAAATTATTGATTTCAGTTGCAGTTATGCTTGGCTATTAAGGGTAAATTTAGGGGCAATTGATCAGATTTGACTTAGAATCTGAACAAATTTCAGACTGATTAAAATTATATACACATTAATAGAAATATTTATCACGCATACAAATAAGCAGTAGAATTTAGTAATAAACGGAATGAGACATTCTGAAAGATTAGTGAGAAACAGAAATTAACAAAAACTAGAACAGAAACAGAAAGGTAACAATCAAATGATATTCTGTTCATACTCTAAATATATGCCCTTTAACGTACAAACTATATATTTACTAACATTTGGATATAGGAAATAAATGACAAATTAAGAGTACTTTTTAAAAATGCTCACTTTTTAAAGGATGAACAAAGAAGGATTAAGAATGGAACACAATCCAAGCAATTACATACATTATAACCACCCTACCCGCAGCAACAAAAATATTCTTTCTTTAATTTCAGCCATCATATCTTAAATATATGCCTCTTTATCTTAAATATAATATACACTACTTTTTTCGATCATGGAGTGGTGCTTTGTTGATGATTAACGAAAAGTAATTAGAAAACTTTTTCCGAGTTCATCTTTTTTAGGTTATGTTGTTTCGATTTGCGGCTCACACACAACAAAAGAGTTCTTCAACTGTAGATTAAATAATAACTAAAGGGAAAGGCCAGGCTGGTAGCCAGCTCAAAAATGTAGGGGGGGAGGGGTTGCGGTAGAAATTAGGAAGGCCCGATCCAACCATATTATAGTTCATCTACATATTATAGTTCATTTGCAAACCTACCGTGAACATTTTAGGGGTCCGGCCTCCTAGACCCCCTTGGATAAGTATAAAATAACTAAGAGGAACTTACGATAGAGCAAAACCCGTGCAACAATCTGGCGGACAGCTATGTCTAATAAGTGCAATAAAAAGAACTTTCTTACCACACGACCGGGATCGAGACAAACTTTTTTTGTGGGGGGGGGTCTTAGAAAATGTTTTGCATTTATCTATTTCAATTGCGTCATAATGCTTTTATGTATAATAGATTTAGCTGAGGACATTATTATTAATTATATAAGTTCATGTGTAGAAAGGTGAGAAAACTTGCGATTGTTGGACAACATCAAAATACCACTAGACTAGACTTCACATTGTTTCCTTTGTTGTCATCTTGCACGTATACTTTTATCTCAAGTCCAAATACCTGCTTACATTTTATGACATAAAATGAGGAAGAAAGTGGCTCAAGCTTTTCTACGTGCCGGTCCCAGTATTTGTCTGATATAAGAAAGGAAAACAGGAAGAATTTGGGCATTTGGTATCCAACATAGAGGCAGGATCTCGGTCAAGTGAAACGAAAAGTTGCAGTTAGTATTCTTAGTTTTTCTATATTGTAGGATACTTTTCATGGATGAATTGTCAATAAGTGACAAGATAATCCTTTATCTTGAAGCACGAATGGATACACACTTAAAAAAGTTCACTGGGAGGACTTAAAATAAGTTCTAAATTATCGTGAAATGAGAGTATTCTTTATAAATGTTAACCAGTAGCCATGTGATAAATGTGAAACAGATTGTGTCAAGTGCCATGTTGAGAATGGACAATGCACACACCTAACACACATCCCTTGCTTCATTTTCTCCAAGACCCTTCCATTTCAAGAAATAGATTTAGTCGTGTGTTCGTATAGTATACAGGGTTGAATTCAGGGGGTAGCCCGGGGGGGAATTTCCCCCCCCCGAAGAAAATTCATTCCCTCCCGGAGAAACTAAAAAAAATTTCAGTCACAAAATGTAGAAATTACTTCACCCAATTATTTGCTTTTCTTTCCGTGCACGTGCAGACGAAATCCGATCTCTCAATATACATATAAATGACGCAGACCCATTCTACATAAATATTAAACATGTAACATCTAAGATAGGATACCAAATAGTGAATAAAACTTGTATTTCTTAACGCTATGACCGAGTTTGACAGAACATGAAATTGTCAACTGTTGAAGAAAGTTTTGTATTTTAGTAGGTACTATACTCTCGTCCTATATTATATATCAGTAGGTAGCACTAGCACAGATTGAGATAGGAAAGGAAAGATAGAGATGATCTTTCGATCATTCTATATAATCTCTGATGTCAGCAGACTTCAGTTCTTGAAAATGTACAGTTCTTGCATTATCTGAAATAGAGCGCCTAAATCCCATTTCTCGCATCGGAAGTAACAGACGTAATGTGTTTTACGATTGTTAAAGTAAACACACTTTTCTTTAACTAAAAATAAGTCAGTTAAAGGGTGAGATTCAGAGGGCGTCATTTAGAGGGATCAGGGAGGAACAGTTATCCTTCCTGGGTTAGAGATTTATATAGAATTTATCAATATAATAGTAGTATATATTTCTAAGTGAAAGATTGCTATTGAAGGTGATGAAGATCCTGCTCAATGCCACGCCATGTGGGAGAGGCAAGTGAGGCGACGGCCCCGGGCGCTGAAGTAAGTGCGATGTGGTCATGTGCACATATATAAAATGAAAGGAAAAAAGTAATGAAAAGTGCTCAAAATCAAGGAAAAGCAGGGTTTACTTTTTAAAATGTTCTTACCTTTCGCGTCTGATCCATCGACCTCACTCATATATACGGGGGTGCCTTCGTATACATTCGCGCCAAGCATTGATTTTCCACGACAAGGCACTAATCCTACTGAAGATTTCGTAAACTAAACTATTGATGTGTATGCAGTGAAGAAACCAAGGCTAATATGCTTGATTTAGAATCAGAAGTGTGAGAAAGAATGATAACTTTTTGTTAAGATATTCCTATGTATGTTTGTTTTAGGACAAAAAATATTTGAGTTAATTTAAATCTTTTTAAAAACTTCTACATTAGTAACAAACAGTAACTACTGAATATAGGAAATAATAACAAAAATAGCTACTGTAAATAGCAGTTAAAGTATAGTCTAAAATATTTCTGCCAGTCTTTATTTAATGTTTTAGATAAAATTAAAGGATTGTTTTTTTCAATTGTAATCTCACATAGAATATTTATCAGTAATTAATCTTACAAGGTACATTCGCGAAGCGTCCCCTCGGGATTCATGTAAAACTGATTTAAATGCAAAGTTCTCCATGGCCTAATGTGTATTGTACTAATTTAAGCAGCACATATGGGTAATTTGCATATTTATGAGCCTTCATATACCCGGAATTCAATCACACACTACTATAACGCTCGGTCACAAAATTGCTTTTAGTTTCTTTAGATGTAACTGAACATGAATGTGGGCATATGGAAAACAAATAGGATCAAGTACTGCTTCTCTGGCACGTGTTACCCACACCGGCCGCCATCTTGGATCCGCAATATCGAGTTCAACTTTCGGTTTTTCAAATGGGAACAGGTGCATGTGATACATCAAATTCATATAAAATTTTCTCGGAAATTCATTGGTGTAGTGGGTTTTACGGTAGCTTGTACCATTTGCGAGATATTACATGTTAAATCCCTCTAGGCACTTCGCGAATAGACATTATAGAGTAATGTGAGTTACGCTTACGTTTTTGATGTTGACAAATCAAAACAATTTCTAACTGGAAAATACTGTAGGTATAAACAAACTCTCTACAACATTGATGTCATAATCTTACAACATTTCTGTGAGTGATTGTTATTACTTCCATGTTATTCTACGAACAAGGAAGTATTGTATTACGAACATTATGCCTAATGTAAATCTAGATGCGACCAGATTTCGGTGAAGATCTAACATATCCTATTTACGTCTGTGTGTCTGTATGTATGTACGTTCAGAAGACATTTCGTCAACAATGAATCACGTAAAAGATCACATATTCATACGAGGCCCTGCACAACTTTTTAATGGTTGAATTTGTGAAGTACCTCACATTTAACATGAAATATCTTGCAAATGGTACAAGCTACCGTAAATCTCACTACACCAATGAATTTCCGAGAAAATTTTGTATGAATTTGATGTATCACATGCACCTATTCCCATTTGAAAAACCGAAAGTTGAATCCAATATGACGGTCGGTGTGGAAAAAACCTGTCAGAGAAGCAGTACTTGATCCAATTTGTTTTGTATATGCCCACATTTATATTCAGTTACATCTAAAGAAACTAAAAGCAATTTTGTGACCAAGCGTTATAGTAGTGTATGAATTCCGGATATATGAAGGACCATAAATATGCAAATGACCCGTATGGGCCGCTAAAATTAGTACAATATACTTTGGATCGCGGAAAACTTTGCATTTAAATCAATTTTAGACGAATCCCGAGGGGACACTTTGCGAATGTACCTTGTCAATATTATTTAAGATGTGCATGTGGATGGAATTGTTAAATATGCTGCTTTCTTGCAAAAATACATAAAAACAACCTTCCCCCCCGAGGAGTTGACATTCCCCCCCGGGTGAAAATGTCTGAATTCAACACTGATAGTATATAAGACTGGCCACCCTGAAAAAAATCTTTACAGCCTGGAGTGGGTGGAGAAACTCAGCTGGAAGGGTCGCGAAGACCGAATTCCGTAGACTTGCAACCTCCTGAGATGCGGATTATACATAGACACACACACACATACATACACTGGTCGATGTCTCTTACAGATCTTGCTCTATGAAAACAACTACTGAAACCAGAAGTATGAGTAAATTTTAGCTATTTTTGGTTTTGGTACTGTTGTGGCCGGTAATGGTATGTTCTTTTGAGCCGCTAAATCTACTGTTAAAAATAGTTTTATTTGCTATCTATTACCGCTTTTGTTGTATGTTCATCAAAGATTAAACCGGAGTCACGTTACTGTAAGATTCGTTTAGTGACCTGTCAAGACGATGAAAGAAAGCAATGCACGGAATTCTATACTGTACGTACTTTATCGCTGAAAATGTGTGTGAACTTTTGCGTAGGGTTACCATATGTCCGTATTTTGTACGGATTGTTTGTATTTTTGAGTCCGTGTCCGTATCGTACAAAACAAATAGGGAAAAGGTTCGTATTTGACCGTTTTTTGGAGCTTCCCGAAAATTTACGAGTGGGGAATCGTTAAAATTGCGGGCGAAAAGAATTAGGGGCCTATGTTTTCATCATATAACATATTTTAGTTACTATTAATAAAGTAGGTTATGTTTTCAAAAAGTGTCTCATTTATCCATTCCAGTTTTCTTTTAGTGAGATTTAATATACGTAATTTAATTGCATGATTTATTATATTTGTGTTAATGAAAAAAATTACAAAACTTGTTAGTTTCCAAGAGTGTTTTAAACATTATACTACATATAGTAAACAGTTGTGTGATAACCTAAAAAGATGATTTTTAGGTAAGAAATTTCAAAATATTTGTTCTGTGTTTGGGCACTGAATCTTTCATGGGTCATCATTTTAAAGCTTGTCCGTATTTTGGATCAAAAATTTTTGGTAACCGTACTTTTGCAATTTGAATAGAAGTTGTCCTGATTACTGGTTAGGGTTGCAATCTGTTCAGAGAAAACTGGCGCGATGCATAATTCTGTTTGCCAGGTTTTCAAATCAAAATACAGGGGTGCTTCATGCGGTTAGCCACATTTCCAAAGCAAAATGTCGGAACCCTTAACGCAGCTATTTGGGGGAAGGGGAAATGTGTCACTATTTCTTTTTCCGTAATAATATACCATAAGTCTTTGTATACTGAAAATGGAATCTTATATAGCTAATTGATGGAAGCAAAGCGAGACAATTAAAATAATATAGGACCTATAAAGTATATAATAAAAAAAAAAAAAACAGTCTTTGGCTAGCAGAATGTAGGTCATAGTTGTCTCAAGTTTCAAGAAATTTCTTGAATTCCAAGTTGACCATTATATTGTTTTGTCTCCAACAAATTATATATATTGTCCCCTGTCTCCCTAAATGACGCCCCTGGTTTATTTATGAAGCATAAAATTATTAGCATCATTACCAAGACGGAAAGAATTTTAGATTTTCTGTAAACTAGCATTACCTGTGAGAGAATTGAAAAGAAATGAAGGAAGAACATATTATTTTAAACTTTGGATCTATCATTTAGAAAATACCAAAAAAAAAGAAATCTTTGAGTTTTACGTCCCACGGTTATGCCGGTTAGGCTAAAGGAGATGGTGGTGATGAGTAATGAATGAAATGGCGGAATGAAGAAAGTGGAAGGAAACGGGAGAACCCCGAGAAAACCCACGCACACGGTGTTTGTCCACCACAATGTTCACTTGGCGGGGGCTGGGATCGAACCCGGGACCCCAAGTACCAGAAGCGAACGCTCTACCACTGAGCCACCGCGGCCCCTAAGAAACTAAAAGAATAATATATACTTACGTAAAGAATTGATTTTTCACGCTATAGTTGTATAATGTTTAAAAAAAAATCTAAGCAAGAAATTATTAGTTAAATGTGGTTTCCATGGAATCGTCAAGAAAGTGCGAATTTACATTGTAAGGAAACTTCAACAAACATTAAAGGTTTTTCTTTCAATGCAGTACATATTTAATTTAGTAAATGAAGAATCTGCTATGAGCAAAATAATAAATAATATTTAAAATAATAAAATAGTATTTAAATAATAAATCTTCGTTAACTTCACATGTTCTTTAAAATTTAAACTTCTCAATCGGGAAACTTGACATTAAAAAAAAAAAAATTGTCATATATTTTAACTGAGTAAAGTTGCTAGTTTACATAAATACATTTACTTTGTAACTGTGAATTTTTTAGTTCCGTTTTGAGAACCAAGCACAGAATGGTTTTTGGTGCTTTTCTTCTACTAGCTTAATAAACATTCCTTTATAAAAAAAGGAGTTATATTGTTCTAAAAAGTAATCATTATCATCACCATCGGCCTAATGGATCCGCCAGTGTTCAACCCTTGGATCCTATTTCATCGATTCGATCTGAACTTTCGAATATTCTTTGCAGGTGATGCATATTCTTTATAGGTTTTGCTTTGATAAAAATTCAAAAAAAAAAAAAAAAAAAAAAAAAAAAAGACAATAACTTACATGTTTTTTCTTCTTTTCTGCTGTAACCATGTGTTTTCAGATAATGCTGTCGCTGTGTAAACGTGTTGGAACAGATTTGAAAGGACGTTGTATTTCTATATATTGAAAACAAATGTTCCTTTGTTAAATAAGGATCGGAAACGAATTTCCTGGAAGTATATATTTGATAAAGCAAGAGGAAGTACCGCGTATCAAGCTGACCTATCTCTCTAATTAATGATTAAAAGGTCGGAAAATACGAAAGAAAGTTGGTTTTCTTTAGTGCTTTTTATAGACGCTAGAAGAAAACCGGAAAATTAAAAAAAGGAAAAGTTTTTAACTATTTAAGATGACCTGTGTTCTGTTACATAGTCCTTACAAAACTGAATTTGAGTACCAAATTGTATACACTATCATGTTTTTATTATGTATCTACATCTGTTGCTGCATGGGCGAAATTTACCCTGAGCTCGTACCTCGCTTGTAATATATACACAAGTAAATATACTCAAAGAAAAGATTTTTTCTTGGAAGCAAAAGTACATTCATTAACCGAGAGCTTAATTTTTTTTTAAAATTTAAGCCTAATTATTACTTTTGAAATGAAAATTGTTTAATTAACTGACTCTCTGTGGCCAATAGAATCCGAAGGTTCAAAACAGTATTCACCAAAGGTCTCCATTTACTTCCGTCCTTAAGCAACAGGATCCAGTTTCTACGTTGTATTTCTATTTCTGTGAGACTACCTTAATTTTGTCTTCCTATCTGCACCTATATCTTCCTCCGATTGGGATTCCAGTTAAAATTTTGTTAGCGTTCTTGCTTTCTAACACTCTGGTTACATGATCTGCCCACTTGACCCTCTTAGACCCTAACAATGTTAGGTAAATGGTATAAATTATGAAGTTCCTCATTGTGAATTGTTTCTTCCAGTGAGCGACCAATCACAGAAAAAAGTGGATGATATTCTACCAAAAGTTGAGGAAGACCGACATGTAAACAGTCATGACATCGCTAATGATCGAAACATCCATAATCAGTGTTAAATCATTCGGAGAAATCTGGCTGAAAAGTGTTCCTCCTCCCTTGGTTTTATACAACCCACCTTACTTTGTTGAATTTTTAGTTAGTTGAATGATGAAGACCGTGTACAAGACAAGTCAGGTAGACTAATTTTGGATTTATTACTTTATTATATTCTTCTTCTATTATTCTATACAACGTTTTATTCTACACCTGCGTTTACAAAGTGATTCAGTTCACTTTAACTATAACCTACTTTCTTGTGATATACTAGTATGCAGCAATAAAATTCGGAAATATGCAGTATCCTGGAATGTTTACGAAATATGCATGCACATTGAAATTCACTCAAAATATGCACTTATATGCGCTATCATATACGTCTCAAACGAATTCTTATTAGTTCGTCGGAAAGAAAAAAAATATTTTCCATACGTTTCTCCATGTTATTAAAAACATACGTACATTTTGCGTATATGAGTAAATCCAGGCTATACTAATGAGAAAGGAGTCTCAGGCTTTTTAACTCTTTCAATACGGCTGTCAATAATGTATTGACAGGAGGTAATAACACTGGCGTTACGATTGTCATGAACGCCTTGACACAAGTTGTCCTTTAGAATTTAAATGTCCTGGCAAGGGCCATCTGTCAACCGTATGTACCAGATGATCGATGAAGGTCCAAGGATCTATAGAAAAAATTGGTAGTTGGAAACACTAGACAGTAGCTGCGTAATAACCTAATGAAAACAAAAAAAAAAAAAAAAAACTGAATTGAGTTGTATGTACGTGTTATATTATCGTCTTGTATTTTTGTTTCTCCTCCTCAGTCTTATCACGTATAGAACTGCGTGCGTTATATACAAACTCGAGTCAGTAAAAATGGAAGTGATCGACGAAGACGAAATACGAAGCTTTCTGTGCCAAGACTCCGGGTCTGAATGTGACTCAAGATAGAGATTTTGAAGAACTTCGCGCCGAAGCACAAAAACATATAAATTTTAGTATTATTTTCCTGCCATTTAATGAAACGCGAAGAGAGCGAGCTTTGCATAGTAAATACTATAAAAACAAAATATTACAATAAAATAAGAATTATGCTTCTATCGTTGATACTTAATTTTTAACTAAAATCAGAAGTAGCATAAAAAACGCCCGTTTTCTGGGGAACTCTCCAGATTAAAAGTCCCGTAGTGAAAGTGTTAAAATAATGAGATTTTTATTTATTTAAACTTATTCCAATTTTAACTTTCACATCACATTTAACAGGAACCAGGATTAGAGACAACCATTGCCACCTGGATGTTCTTATAATTTGTTCTTGAGAGATAGATCCTTTTGAAGCAATTACAAGGGAAGTAATAAATAAAGTATTCGTAACACAGTATAATATATGTTGTAGTAGTAAATGAAGGTCAAGGTTTCAGCATGAAATTCAAGTACGAAGCCTTAAAACATTAAAGTAGCGCCAACGTATGTACATGTTATTGATCGTACAGTAACAATCAAATTACAGGCTTTTAACATACTAGTATGCACAAAAAAGCTTGAACTCACGAATTGATAAGGATTCATATAACTTATGACTCACTCATTTTGATCTCACCATAGTGATCATCTTCCCTTTAACTACACTTTTACTTATAATTGTAAGCGTATATTCACTTAAAAAATATATTATGTATAAAGCTTACAAACGCCTTTCTTTGCCTACCATGCAAAGCCTCCAAACTTTATAGTATTTGCGCCGACTCGTGAAGCTTGACCTAGATCTACTGATTTCCCCACCCAATAGAACGAGAGAGTGTGTACCATTCGTCAACCCTCAGCCATCAAATTTTGTCAGTGTCTTCTCTCGCGCTACACGGAAAACATCTCCCGAGAGTACAGTGTTGTCGGATTGGCGCTAAGTTCCGTTTTGTTAATTGTTTTTTTTATTACGTTATATTTTCGTTGTTAAAACCGTGTTATTGTTACCATTTTAGAACAATTGTTACACTGGTTAGTGTTGTGGGGTGTTATTATTGGTAATATTTAAATACTTTTTTTAAAAATATTAATTTACTATGTCTTCAAAGTTTGGCAACATAGTTGGTGAATTTCAGCTGTTTGACGTTTCCCCAAGTGTGCGCTCGGGAAGCGACTCCACGAATTGTGCCGAAGTTTTCCGATGCATCGGAGCTCAAGCAAAATATTTCTATGATTGGTTTAGAGCACAAGCTTCACGACTCGGTGCGAGTACTATAGTATCCCACAAACCATTCACCCTACAAATCATCTCATAACCCACCGAAACAAATGCACCCACCAAAATATTGGTTAAGAAATAATGAAAAGGTAAACTTACCTTACACCTGGAGTGAAAGCCACTGTCTGAGTGTTTTTCTAATGGCAAACGATGATGAGACCAGACCAGAGAATCCAGATGCATAATTGAGGCCTATTCCGAAAGAAGGGCACATAGACCATTTTCGTGAATGGAGAAAAAGAGCCTTAAAAATTTTATTAGAATATATAACAATAACATAAGCTTGCAAATACCTGTTACAGGTTTTCTTAATATAAATGATCTGTTTGTCTAATAAATAGCTTGTATTAAATGAAAAAATACTTTATTTTAAATACTTATAAACATATTTGCATAAAATGTTATGTGCCTTTTTTTTCGAAAATCCTTGTTAGTTAAGAAATAGCAAACTATTAATGTATCACAATAATGTCTTTATTCTAAATAAAGTAAATATAAGCTATTACCCAAAGCAATAGATGTATTATGGATTTAGTCCCGTTCACACTCATTCAATATCGTATATTCAATCCAGTTGCAGTCTTCAGCTGACAAGAACTTCATTAAAGACCGAACATCTCTCTGTTTCTGTTCGCTCACTCCAACAAAAGGGACAGGCTTAGGGTCAATATCACTCAATTCTTCGATATTAGTTTTTGAAAGATAAGATGATGTTGGCATGTACGAAATAGAACACAGGAGAACGCCTGATACAGTATACTTTATCATTACATATTACATAATTGTGTAGTTTAAAGTTTTTGATGATGGGTTGGAACGTAAGAAAGGATCAAGAGCTGAGTCCCAATCCTTAATCAAATCTGTATCCATTGTCAGTTCAAAAGATGGATTCTGTCGACAGATAACGATGGCTTCTAACCATGGCTTAGCAGATCCGATTCGCTCCGTTTTTTATTTTGTTTCGAACAAACCCGAAGTTGCAGTCGCACTGGCTAAACGAGTGTCCACGCACATGATATAAATAAATAATTTCTACTTTATGAACTTTAGCGAATCAA
This sequence comes from Thermobia domestica, assembly GCF_964235325.1. Classification (NCBI taxonomy): domain Eukaryota; kingdom Metazoa; phylum Arthropoda; class Insecta; order Zygentoma; family Lepismatidae; genus Thermobia; species Thermobia domestica. The sequence goes on from NW_027656160.1 coordinate 137,044, forward strand.
GAACAACATTTTGTTATTATAGTGTTTCTGTTTAGTTTACCTGTAGCATCTGATAATAATACTACTGTTCTTAGTTCTGAAACTTGCTGAGGTTCTTTTTTAAAGTCAAATAAGGAAGAAGCTACCGCTGCTAGGGTCTGAAGTCAGCTGTGCGCCAAAACAGTAGTGCAAAGGCTTACTAAAACAATATCGTCAATCTGCCAAAAATAAAGATATCGAGATGAAATTTTCACATCACCTACAGTATAACATGGAGGTTCGTTTTCAATGATTTCCGGAAAAAGGGCACATAGGCCTATGTGCCCTTCTTCCAGAATAGGCCTCAATTGGTGTTTCTCGAGATTAGTATTTATACTTGAAGAGTTTGCTAGCTTTCAGTTTCACTCTCTAAACGTCATATCTGCTTACCATTTCTGTATTTCTTTTTATTCTGACTTTATTACAAGATTTTTTTTTAGTTATGAATTACATAGTATGAAATTTATGTATTTAATATTACAAATAAATAATTTGTATATGTTATTAAACATGGCAGTATAGTCTTTCAGAAATCTATGGCAGGGTGTTTTCTGTTGCCGTTGGCAAGATAGATTTTGTTGATCTCCAAGATGAACTGTCCTACAATGTGATGTGAGGATAGAACATCTGGAAATCTGGATGCCCGAATATCGAATGACAAACAATTGGGTCTCTGCCACTACCACATACAATAGAGTTACAATTGCTCCTTCAGGATATGCCACACATTTAAATGACTAATTTCAATTTCTACAGACCACTTGGACTTTCATAAGAGAAATGCTGTTGAAATTTTTAAAGGTATTTTTTAGACCACTGGCTACTTTAATCACTACACCATCAGTACTACTCATTTTATCTTTGCACATTTCGACAATGATTGACTTTCCAGATCCTCCGCGCGCACAATCGTGTGTACTCATCTTCTGACAATGTTACTAATACCTTAATTACAATCCTTGGATATGGTTTCTCCTAAACACCACAAAACAACTAACATTTTCTTCTGAGTGTTACATTACAGACAAATATTTTATAATCGTACATATTTTAGTTTCAGTTCTGTATGTATCTCAAGTTTCTTTTATGGAATTCAAAGCAAAAGCATTACCATATTCTTCAGGCCCACTTACAATAAAATAAGATAACAACACATAGTACGCAACATAAACAAGAATTAAAAACAGACACAGATCACTTTAAGCAACATTTCATCTGCCCTTAAGAGAAAATATACACAAGTACAATTCTACATCATCATCGCCACTCTTATATTTGATTGTTTTTTTAGAAACTCGTAGTTGAGTTGACTTGAATTGATTTTGAGCTTATTGTCCCTTTTAGCGGCGATTCTGTATGAGAAAGGACCTATTTATTAACGTAGAATCCGAACCACATGAACTCCCGCCGGAAATCTAACCCGGGTTTTCCGCGCTACAGCAAACTCGTATTTGAGTTTCATCAACCATTCATTCTCTTTTTTCTTTCTACTCTTCCGTCACTTGCCAACAAGGAATAGAGTGGTTGAGTGAAGCGGTGTTAAGTGAAGAAATTCGAAACTGTTATGGAAGTAAACTGATGGTGGTTGTCATGTGAGTAAAACCACTTGTCAACAACACGGAAGATACGATTGACACAGGTATAAATATGAACTCCTTGCCATATGGATACTCAATTATACTTGATGTAGTTACAGCGCCAATGCAACTATAAATGTAAACCGTTCTCTTTCTTTTAGTTTTTGGGAAATACATATTTTTCTTGTACTGAAGAGCAAAGTTTTGTTCCTACTCAAACACTGACCGAAGAGTTCAAAATCATTTTTTGAGATAACAAAAAGACAGGAAAGTGCATGTGCACATATATAAAACGGAAGGAACAAAGGAATTAAAATGTTCTAAATCAAGGAAAAGGAGAGTTTAATTTAAAAATTTTCTTACGTTTCGCCCCAACCATGGTGGTGTTTCGGGGCTGGTCTGTCAACTTTACTCATATGTACGGGGGCGCCGTCGTATACTCTCGCTCCGGGTACTGATTTTCCACAGTACGGCACTAGAGCAATCTAAGCATGCTCAAATTGAAGGTGTAAAATTAAGTAAGTAAACTCTTAATTAAAAGTAAGAGAATACATTTTGGAAACTTCTCGCTAAGAAAGAAAATGGGGAAATTTATAAAATATTAATTTTTTTATTTTTTGTTCCGAAAATGCTCAATATTGGAATATGTTCTGCGGCACAGAATCTATTTATTAAAAATATTTGATTCAGTATTAAAAAAATCCATATTCGAATTGGAATATAGTTTTCACAATATTCAAATTTCTGGTTTTATATTTATTACATCTCCCTGTGCACAGAAAGGACATTTTCGTCAGTATTGATAAATTTAGCGACGATTTATTTTCTTACACAATAATTCCCTTTGAACTCAGTAATCGTTTCAGGTTTTGCTTTTTTTTGGAGGGGGGCAAAAGTCTCCATTATACATAGTTTCACATTTTTCGTTAGTATATTATTATAGTATTGATTAAACTGTATATACATCTCCGAGAGGGGGCAATTGCCCATCTGCCCTCCAGAAAAGAATCCCCTACTTGCACGAATTACTAAAGAATTAGTGTCTAGGGTGAACATCTTCCCATATTGCTGTATGTTTAAAAGTAAGCACTAGACTGTTGTATTTGGGTTTAGCGTCCTTTTCTACACCGAGGTATAAAAGACCTGGACAACATATTGTTTAACATGGAATTCGAACCACAAGAATTCCCTCTCGGAATCGAATATGGATCTTGCACGCCGGAGTAAACGTTAGAGACAAGAAGAGGGTTTTGATTTATATATATATATATATATATATATATATATATATATATTACATAGTTGTGGTACATGTTTATAACTTCTTGCTTTCAAACATGAATGCCTTTTGTCAGTAATGTAAGTCTTAATTTACAAGAAAAAAAATAATTTGCCTAGCCAGGATTTGAACCCATGTTAAAAATAGACATTAGCCCGCGAATCCATTACATTATGCATTTAAAAAAAATGAAAGATCATCCTTTTATTCCTTACATCCGAATTTCCTCTTTCAGGGACACAAACACAAACATATCCAAAACAGTTAAAATTCTGACCATGCTCTTCAGAGACACTCAAATACCCGATGGAATTGAATCTCACTATCCGAAGTCGAACGCCCGAGAATCACTAGATCAACAACACAAGGCTATTAGCTTTTTCCGTTTATTTTTGAGACTGTTTTGTTAGCAGTGTACTTTCCACTGGCTTTACTATCGCATCCAGAGATGGCGTGGGTCAATGGAAACTTGATCCATGACCCACTCACAACCCACTATGACCCAGGACCATTGTGGGGTTAGGTACTCATTTTTTCTACCTAGGTACAGGTACAAGGTACTGATCAAAATTGTACCTAGGTACAGGTATTACATGGCTGGCCAATGTATCTATGTACAAGTACAGGTACTGATCAAAGTACCTAGGGTACTTTTCTAGGTACAAGTTGCTACCCAAGAATTTTCATATATAAATGAACAGTCGTCTGTCAAATGAAGTAAGAATATGATATTTAATTATAGTAATATACGATGGGGAGGGATTTATTGCACATTAGATAAGGACATTTGAGTTTTGTAGGTTAAGAGCGCATATCCATTTTGGCGCTTAGTGAACATATTGGTATATTCTGGTTCATTTCTTAAACATCTTTCGATATATAAAATATTTTCTTTGGAAAATGTGTTGAGTTATCAGAATCGCAGTCGAGATCTGAAGCACAGAAATTGAGTAGTTTGAAACCACGTCATCGTGAGCAAAACAAACCAGTGATGCCAGTTCTTACCAAATATAACCAACCGAACCAAGTGAAATTATATCAAGTCTTGACTTACTTGTGCTTTGAATTTGATACTAGCTCAAACTAAAAACAAGAATAACATGAACTAACAAATAATGATATAGCTGAACTTTGATCATTGGAGAAGCAGGTAAGACATTATGATTCTCTGAAAATTAATGAGTGCGAGATGGATCAAAAATTTCTTTCAAAGAAACAAGAAGATTTGCAATATTTGTTTTGTGTGCGACCTACCTTAAAATGTATTTAAGAAATGCACCTAAAAATAGGATTTAGGTGCAGGAAAATCGTACCTAGGTAGAGGTACTAGGTACTAAATACTAAATGTACCTAGGTACGGGCCTTAGGTACGCGTTAAGTACTAGGTACTTCCCAACAATGGACCCACTCTGATCCATCACCCCCAAAACGTATCATCATCAACTCTGACCTATGATCCACACACTCTTCTCCACTGACTAAAGAGTTTACACTTGCAATCAAACAAGGCTGCGAGATCAGTAATCAGATATTAAATTTCGACGGTCAATCGCTCAAACACCGTTTCGTTACAATATCAGTTGATCTGACCTTTACGATATAAAATGGTAAAGTGTTTGTCATGGGTCATATTACGATGGGTCTCAATTTAATTATCATATATAATTATTTCCTTGTTGAATTACAGATACTTTTCAGTGGAAAATAGGATGAAATTTGAAAGGTAAAGCAGACCAACGTAACGGAAAAGAAAATAGTGTAAAATTCAAATGTGTCTTGAAAGCCAAGTAGTAAGTCCTATTGCTATTATTACAATTACAAATATCAATATCCAAAAGTCCCTGAAGTTCTTTTTTCACTTAGATATGCTCATTTCCAGGACACTCATTTCAAACTATTGACGCTCGCTTCTCAACTCCACGTGCAGTCTTAGTTGCTACAGTTCCAAATACTGTCCTTTAAGTTAGTGCTCGATTTCCAAGACTAGATTTCTTGTGCTAACGTTGTCTGACATCTGTTTCATATTAACCATAGTATTGGGAAGCAAGAACAGACACAGTGTTTGTTAAGACGGTGAAACCCCTCAAATGTGGTCAAAAGAGGAATGGAGGAAGGAAGGAATGTTGTTCTAAAAATCAGCATCTGAACACGAAGGAAATTTTCCGAACTACACTTCTGTGGGGTAAACGCACTATATGCGTAGTAGGAATCATTTGATTGTTTTGAAAAAAGTAATTAAATAATTACTACCTTAGCAACTTTTAAAAAATGTATAAACCTTTGTTGGGAATAGCTTATTGGATTAGTGAAAACAGCATCGAAATATGACCAACGGCTCTCAAGATAATCGCGTACAACCATCCATATAAACAAACATGCACATATGCAGATCAAACTGAGAACCTCTTTCTTTTACGTCGGTTAAAGAAAAGGGTACTCGGAAAAGTGACTACAGTGACTAGAGTGACTAGTTTGACTAGAGAAGAAAATAAGGAAGAAGCCTCTAGCTTTTCAAAATAATAGAAGGGATAGGACACTCAGTGTTTCAATGCAAGTAGAGAGGGGTTAGAGTCCCGACAAAGCTCCACTGCCAGTTTGACCGGTATTGTGATTAGGAATCTTAAAGTGCTCAACTGCAAGCAGCGAGAGAGGTAAAAGTTCTCACAAGGCTACAAGCTAGGAGAAAAAGGACACTAACAGCTCCACTGCAAGCTAGAGGTTTTGGGCTTAGGTCAGATACTTCGTAGATTCCACTGCATGCCAAGAAGGGGAATGGGACTAGTCGAAACTGATGCCTGCCGTTGAAATCCTCTCGGTTATGAAGGTTCTTCAGGTGAAGCAGTGGTGCTGCTATTCCTTCGCATCACATGACCTGTGGTGTCACTGTTGTCTCCGTCGTCTGCAGCTATAGTAATCCATAGTAAGACGAACATAATTGACGTTTGTAAATAGAAGCACTTGTTGGGTTTTGTAAATACAACCATGCCAGATACACTACAATATCTTGAATCACTTCCCTTAAAATACAATTTCTTCTTAAACGATTACCTAACCTGTTCATTTACATCAATATTGTTGTTTTCTACTCTCAAAATTCCTTTCCACTATTCCTTGTATAATGTCCCTCAGAATATATTTTTCTCTTAAGCAATGTCATAACTTGGTTATCTTTCTCATTTTAATTGCCTCCAAATTGTTCTCTTTTTCTTCCTGGCTTCCCTTCCACAATAGTTCTATCATATTCCTCAGATTACAATTTATTCTCAAACAATGTCATAACCAGTTTCTTTTTCTCTTTTTGATTATGCCCAATATTTTTTTTTCGTTTTGTTCATTTTACTCCTACCGTACACTCTATTATGTTGAAACGAGAAATTACTTATCTCGTCCGTAAAACTAATTCACAAACTCCAGTGTGTTCCAGTATTTGCACTAATGATAGTACGAGTAGCAACTCTATTTCTTGATATCATAAGAAAGCTATAAAATAATCGGTAGGAACACCACGTTCCAGCAGCGAAATAAAACTCACGGAGGCACAAAAGCGAATTGACAATAAATATTTTATTTTATTTTATTTTATTTTGATGAGGAGTTAGCGCGTTAATAACGGACAATTACTCTTTGTCCCCTGTTACATTTGAAATGAAGGAAGCAAAATTATTTGTAAACTTCCATTATTCAGAAGCCTTATTGGCTAATTACTTAGCTCACATATTCACAGAGGAAAGAGAAAATTTCACACATGTTTTTGCACTACTCAGGTCGCAAAAGAACGACCAGCAGAAAATTGACACTGCTTTGAAAAACAAATATTTTATACCCTTAATATTCCCTCAATAACTAACAGTGATGAATATATTTAACACAAGGTATTTAGGTAAAGACCTTCTTTGATTTTTATTCCTAATAGCAAGTGTTTAGACAAAGATCATTTTCTGATTCTTCATATCACTAGCTTGTACTTAGATCAAGAGCTTCTTTGTTGCTGATTCTCTATAGCACTACTACGTACTTAGGTAAAGACTTACTTTTTCTCTATAGCATTATTACGTGTTTAGGCAAAGATCTTTGCTTCTGATTGTCTGTAGCATTAGCATGTACTTAAGCAAAGACCTTCTTTGTTGCTGATTCTCTATAGCACTACTACGTACTTAGGTAAAGACTTACTTTTTCTCTATAGCATTATTACGTGTTTAGGCAAAGATCTTTGTTTCTGATTGTCTGTAGCATCAGCATGTACTTAAGCAAAGACCTTCTTTGTTGCTGATTCTCTATAGCACTACTACGTACTTAGGTAAAGACCTACTTTTTCTCTATAGCATTATTACGTGTTTAGGCAAAGATCTTTGTTTCTGATTGTCTGTAGCATTAGCATGTACTTAAGCAAAGACCTTGTTTGTTGCTGATTCTCTATAGCACTACTACGTACTTAGGTAAAGACTTACTTTTTCTCTATAGCATTATTACGTGTTTAGGCAAAGATCTTTGTTTCTGATTGTCTGTAGCATTAGCATGTACTTAAGCAAAGAACTTCTTTGTTGTTGATTCTCTATAGCACTACTACGTACTTAGGTAAAGACTTACTTTTTCTCTATAGCATTATTACGTGTTTAGGCAAATATCTTTGTTTCTGATTGTCTGTAGCATCAGCATGTACTTAAGCAAAGACCTTCTTTGTTGCTGATTATCTATAGCACTACTGCGTACTTAGGTAAAGACCTACTTTTTCTCTATACCATTATTACGTGTTTAGGCAAAGATCTTTGTTTCTGATTGTCTGTAGCATTAGCATGTACTTAAGCAGACCTTCTTAGTTGCTGATTCTCTATAGCACTACTACGTACTTAGGTAAAGACTTACATTTTTCTATAGCATTATTACGTGTTTAGGCAAATATCTTTGTTTCTGATTGTCTGTAGCATCAGCATGTACTTAAGCAAAGACCTTCTTTGTTGCTGATTCTCTATAGCACTACTGCGTACTTAGGTAAAGACCTACTTTTTCTCTATAGCATTATTACGTGTTTAGGCAAAGATCTTTGTTTCTGATTGTCTGTAGCATTAGCATGTACTTAAGCAAAGACCTTCTTTGTTGCTGATTCTCTATAGCACTACTACGTACTTAGGTAAAGACTTACTTTTTCTCTATAGCATTATTACGTGTTTAGGCAAAGATCTTTGTTTCTGATTGTCTGTAGCATTAGCATGTACTTAAGCAAAGACCTTCTTAGTTGCTGATTCTCTATAGCACTACTACGTACTTAGGTAAAGACTTACTTTTTCTCTATAGCATTATTACGTGTTTAAGCAAATATCTTTGTTTCTGATTGTCTGTTGCATCAGCATGTACTTAAGCAAAGACCTTCTTTGTTGCTGATTCTCTATAGCACTACTGCGTACTTAGGTAAAGACCTACTTTTTCTCTATACCATTATTACGTGTTTAGGCAAAGATCTTTGTTTCTGATTGTCTGTAGCATTAGTATGTACTTAAGCAAAGACCTTCTTAGTTGCTGATTCTCTATAGCACTACTACGTACTTAGGTAAAGACTTACTTTTTCTCTATAGCATTATTACGTGTTTAAGCAAATATCTTTGTTTCTGATTGTCTGTAGCATTAGCATGTACTTAAGCAAAGACCTTCTTTGTTGCTGATTCTCTATAGCACTACTACGTACTTAGGTAAAGACTTACTTTTTCTCTATAGCATTATTACGTGTTTAGGCAAATATCTTTGTTTCTGATTGTCTGTAGCATCAGCATGTACTTAAGCAAAGACCTTCTTTGTTGCTGATTCTCTATAGCACTAATGCGTACTTAGGAAAAAGACCTACTTTTTCCCTATAGCATTATTACGTGTTTAGGCAAAGATCTTTGTTTCTGATTGTCTGTAGCATTACCATGTACTTAATTAAGCAAATAACTTCTTTGTTTCTGATTCCCGGGAAGATTCCCAAAATGGGAATTTTTCCGGGAATTTGTATACAATCACAAAGAAAATTGCTTTCTATTACTATATTATAATTTCAAAATTATAATAAATTATTATAAATTATAGTAAATATGTGGAAAAAAATGGTATAGTAAATCCACATATTTTTACACCGCTAATTCGTTTAAATTTATAAGTAAGTGGATTTTTCTAAACTTCACTCTACTACTGATATTATAAACATATTAAATGTTTAAATGTTATAAGCAAATTAGATTGGGTTACTGCCAGAAGATACATGTCTCAGCAATTTATCAACATTTGCACATACATACTTATGTTCACAAAATTTGCAAGATACTGACTTATCTTTATAATTTTGCACGTAACATTGCCACACATGACCTTTCTTTCTAATTATTTCTCTAAATTTCATGCGTTAATTCACATGTAAGAGAAGTCCGAGTACCTGTTCAGAAGCTGAAGTCAGGGACAGGAGACAGATCGACGTCTATTACTGAAGATGGTTCGGGGTGTATTAATTGTACTTCATCTCTATTTCTACATAATTTCTATTTTACCTTACAAAGTGGTTCCTTTTCAGCATTTGTAAATTAGTACTTTGCTACTTTTTAGTGCAAATGGGATTGGAAGAAATAAAACATATTATTAGTTATATAAAGTAGAGTCAACGAATTTTATTTTTTTTAACCTCCAAATTATTTAAAGCCTAGAAGTAAATCATAATAAATGAAAGTAAAGTAATTAGTCATACGGTTCTTATAATTTGGAAGATAACATAAAGAAATGGAAATAAATTCCTTCCCAGGAATTTATTTGCCAGAGAAAAAACCCTGGAATACTTATTCCCATTTTTTTTCCTTCGCACTGGGAATATTCCCACTGCCCATCACTAGTTCAGGGTTTGTTAATAGGACTTCATTTCTATTTTTACATAATTCTACATTACTTTACAAAATGGTTTCTTTCCATCATTTGTAAATTAGTACTTTGCTACTTTTGGCGATTGTTCAGCTTTGGCGGGTCAGATTTTGCACCTTTTTTTTTTTTGTGATATTCTATTCCGTTGTTTTTGTTCTATGGTTTCATACGTTAAATTACGTTACGAACATTAAATTTTGACAGCATTACCGACTAAGCGTTAGTGAGTGAAAGCGGGTTAGAGCCGCGCAGGGGAACGTTGTTTTCTGTCTTCGTTACCAACAATTCACTTTCTTTTCTCACATAAATCACTTCGACTTACCTTTACGGTTTGTCCTACTGCCCCCCAAAAATGTGTTCGATACTTTCTTGACTACTAGAACACTACTATCAATTCATTTCTTCCATAAATCATTCTACTTTTTGCTAGTTTTGGCCCTCCAATACTAAATAATTACTCTTTTTTGGTGCAAATGGAAATGGAACTTGAAAAAAACATATTATTAGTTATATCAAATACTGTCAAAGAATTTAAAATTTTTTAACCTCCAAATTCTTTAAAACCTAGAAGTGTCATAATTAGAGACCGGATGTTTAGGCACTAAAAACCTGGAAAATAGGCAGGCAAATAGGCACTTAAAATTTAAAAATAGGCAGTAAAATAGGCACTAAAATGTAACTCGAAATAATGAAGATAAATACTCAATACCATTAAGAAATAGATTCAAGTCATAGATAATGTCCAAAGAATATAGAAACATACTTTTTGTTAAATAATATTTTGTTTTACTTTATATACAAAAACGAGGCATGTTATGCATTGCACATACTGGGTGAATCTGAAAGATGTGCACATACTTCGGGAGGTGATTCGTGACATGAAAAGAAAAAAAGTGCTGTTGCATGTTGTCGAATTCTGCGTCGTGTTCGAGTGAGAGGGGTGCCAAATTGGAATCGAAATCGAATCCTGACAATCAGAACGGGACATAAAGGTGCGCACATACTTCAAATGATGATTCGTAAAATTCAAGAGGACTTTTATCTTCTTTTCATGTCACGAATCACCTCCCGAAGTATGTGAACATCTTTGTTCATCCTGTATATATATTGTAACGTACCACGAGCTTGTGTTTACAAACACATAATATAAGTAAATATGTGTGTATTATGTTACGTAAATTATGTATTTTCCCAATGAAGGCTTATTTTGAAGAAAATGCATAGAATAAGGCAATATTAGGCAATAAAGCAATTATTTAGGTAGTAAAGGTCGAAATAGGCAAAATAGGCAAAATAAAATTGGCTTAAATCGAAACTATAATCCCCCACATAAACTTTAAAACGTTATTTTTGATCATATCTTTAATATTAAAGAATAGGCATTTTGCCTAACATCCGGTCTCTTGTCATAATATATAAAAATACAGTAATTAGTAATATAGTTCTTATAATTTGGAAGATAAAGTAAAGAAATGGAAATAAATTCCTTCCCGGGAATATATAGGCCAGGGAAAGAACCCGGGAATATTCCCATTTTTAAATTCCTTCCCACCGGGAATATTTCCACTTCCCATCACTACATGTAACACCATCACCGAGAAGTTTCTCATAGATAAAACATTTTTCAGCTGACATCTTGAACATACATGATCTAATAGACCTGATTACTGATCCTTAGTAACATCTGCAATGAATCACTAAAACAAAATAGTATCAGAAAATTTTCGTTAAGGTTCTGCTACAAATTGATGCTGAAAGAAAAATGCGTAATTTGCCACAACTATAACATCTAAACGGTACATCCTAGAGAAAAAATGAAGAGAACATTTTTTGTAGAGAATTTACTGTAGATTATTTTTTGTAATAATATGTTTTGTTCTAAAAGTTTTTTATGTGTGAGATACTTACAAAATATTATTTTTTGGCGCCATTGTTTCAAAATGGCAGCCAAATCCGGAGCGGTAGAGTGGTGCAAGGTTAGTATGTTGTTACGAACACTTTTATAAAGAGAATAAAATTTGTTCCAGCTTTCCACCATTTTTTTCCTTATTCGACGCTAAATCATCCCTTATTGACTCGCCTACCGGCAAATGCTCCATTGTCAACTGAATCCTAGGCCACCTGCTAATGGCTGACATCCATCTCACTCTCCCCTCTCCCATTTCTCGGTGGTGTTGCCAACTCACAACTAAGCAACCGAAATTGGACCACCGTGTATTAATTAAAATATTGATTAAATGTTTGAACAAACGAAGGGACTGATTAACTTTATTAAAAAGATTGTTTTCTCATCTTCTGTGCATGGAACATTCGGCACAATTCAAGAAAGGAGCTTTTTTGTAAAATTACTCACTGAAACCTTATCTAATGCAACATGTACAGTCCGCGGCTTAGAAATTATTACAAAAATTCTAAGTCCAAATTAATAACAAACTCTTTCCCCGTTTTCTGATGCAATCCAGAAATACATGTCTCGATCGATTAGTTATTTCTTGTTTTGAACCCAACACATCCCCCTCCTCCACCTCTCCTTGTCTAAAGCAGTGTGTGAGACGTAGTACACTTTTTCCATTCAGATGAAAAAGAAACAACAGGAATCAAGTTTACAACGTTGTACTCTAAAATAGTCTTTTTCCTTCGTTTGTTCTCAAATATCTTTTAGGAGCATAAACAAGTAGTCACACAATGTCCCATAGCTTCATAAACATCTTTATTTTCATTCTTTCCCTTCTTCAAAGAGTGGAAACTAGTAAGATGCTCCCTGAGAAATCTATGGAAATTGCCAATAACGGCAGTAGGTTTTGTGCTTCCTAAAGTCTGTCATGCACGCACAGTGCTCTAAGATATCTAGTGACAGAAATGAGTGTTATTCATTTCTTTTCAGTAATTGCAAGCAAATGTTCCAGGGGCGTCATTTGGGCAGGGCAAGATGATGTAATTCCCCCTCCCTTCACCTTCATAAATACATATTGTTTAATCAAATGTATAGTAATACAATAATAAAAAAGTGAAAATCTTATGTGCTATAGAATCTCCTCCCCCCTCGAATAAAATCTACAATGACACTGCTTTCAGCAACAAACTTATAGAGTTACTATAGCACATTGCTAGAGAGCTTACATTTTGTTTCAGGAGTCGAAAGTTTGATCTCAAGTCATATGAGCTCATACCGGACGACATTGAGAAAGAGAGATTCAAATATGGAGACAGAGAGGGATGAATTACATACGAAAGTTTAGAATTGGAGAAAAATATCGGACAGCATCCATATTATGACGAAAATTGTGATTTTGTGAAACAGATTACAGGAAGGTTCCGAAATGGGAGGATCCATTAGGCAGTTGTCGAATTAGGTTGGAGAATTCTTTTTAGAGCATCAGATGATTGTGAAGGGAGAGAAAGATCTTAAGATCTGTGGACTTGAGAATTTTAAAAAGATATTGAGCTTCTGGGACGGGTTCCGAACCACGAACCTTTTAACTATTAAACCATGACTTTATCCATTCAGCCACGAA